>NW_018250825.1:0-5422 GCF_001263595.1 Phalaenopsis equestris | reverse complement strand
CCAAAAGGTTCCTTGGTTTCTCTTCAAAATATGTCTAGATTCGATGTATTTCCCCAAGAGATGCATCTTTTTATGATAATTTTCGTCTGTGGTGGTTATAACCATTTATTAAGCCAATGGGTGCCTCAAAAACCTCTTAAAAATTCATAAAAATGGATTTTACTCATCCAATAACTGTCACTGACTCTTAAGCGCGGGGCCTCTGGCGCTTAGGCGTGACCTTCTTTGTTTAACCGGCGCTTAAGCGCCCGATCTGGGATCTGGGACCTAGACGCCAAAACTCTTTTGCACATTTTTACCTTTTTGCCTGAAATTTGATCCTTTTTCACTCCTTTAAGCATTTTTCACCCTTTTTTACATGTATCTGCAAGAAAAACACAAAAATACCTTCCATTAAAGCGGAACATCTCAAAAGTAGGTATAAAAATGTGTCTAAAAACACTATATATTTTAGGTGTATCAAAATCCTCCAAACTTAAAATGTTACTTGTCCTCAAGTGACACTTCAATCTTTAAAAACTAAATATGAATAATATCTATATGAGTTTCTTTAGGAGTTAATAAAATTTTGATTTAGAAATATAGTAGTCTAATCTAAAAAATTATTCAGTAAATGAGACCAACTTAAAGTTTAGTTATTCTTAAAGCTAAGAAAGATGAAAGTATGAGTTTCTCTCTAATTCAGATATGTATTTTAGGTTTTCCAAATTTAGAATTTAGTTATTTTTTTATCTCTACTTAAAAATTTTCATTAAAAATAATTTTACTTAATATATTATATCTATAAGCTTAAGAGTTTCTCAAGACTTATACTTTAAAAAGATGAAATGTAGAACCAATTTTATATTAGGCACTAATCCTCAAGCTTCTCCTTCCTAATTTTGTTTCTTTTTCTTTTTATTTTCTTTCTCTTTTTGTTTTCTTTTTATTTTCTCTCTTTTTTTTTTCTTCTCTCTTTCAGGCAAGGATTACTATATCTGGATAGGCCTTTACTGATTTTGAATTCCAGTTCTCCTTTCCTAAAGAAAAGTCTTGATATAAGTATTTTAATTATAAATATAAGAATAATATTGAAAATTATTTTAATAAAAGAAATTTAAGTATTAAAAATAAAAGTCTAAATTATCTAAATTTTTAAAAAAATACAATTTTTCTTACTAAAGATAGTTATTTAATAAAGATAGTTACTTATATTAATTATTTTCTCATCTAAAAACTTTTGAACTTGAAGTTTTTCTTCATTACTAAAAGTTTTAACTAAATTTTCTTACTCATTTCTAAAATCAAATATAACTTCATATACATAACAAATTTTTTTTCTTTTCAAATCAAATTCACTTGTAGCACATTTGAGAATAAATAAAATTCTTGTTTTGAAATATTTTTCAACCCCCACAAACTTAAATTTTTAACAGATTAAACAGTTTAGCATCAGACATATATAAGCAAGAATGAAAATTTAAAAATAAAATTTAAAATAACACAGTAACAAGAATTTTTAAACCCTAGTGTTACAAGTATAAAACTAAAAATAGGAGTAAAATTAATTTTTGATCAAATTTTCTATATTTTCATTTCAATTTAAAATATAGAGACTCAATGGATTTCTAAGCAGTGGGTATAAACATTAAAGTAAACTAACACACTAACTTGATTTCACGATCTAACTTGATTTCACGATCTCAGCCACGATCTCAGCATAAGAACAAACAAACTAACATGATAAAAGAAAAACACAGGGTAGTAGTTTCCTAAGTTTTAAATTTAAGACCTAAGTTAGCAAGATTTTCAACTTTAACAACAGATATAATATTAAGTTAAGTTCTAAACTAACTAAATCACAAAACTCACATTAGTTACTACGCTAGAATTTTAAAATAAACTACTAACACAGATATTAGAATACAATTAAAAATAAAAGTCTCGCACATCACAATATCTAAACAAGTAAGCATACGTACATGTATCAAGTCCAAAACATGAAAGCATATCACGTCACAATTCTCACTTAAACTTAAAAGTACAAACCACATCACATAGTTCAAACCAACACAAAGATGCAAATGTAGCAAGCCCGGACCACATAGTTCATATCATATTACAATCATAAAATAAATCTCTAAGCTCTACTCTTCATCCTCTGAATCACCGCTATCCCAAACTGTTGCAGGCTCATAATCAAGCTATCTTGGATATGGAGGAAATTGAACTCCTTGGTTAGCCCTAATGTGGCTCTCCATAGATGAGTGAAATTTCTATTCATAATCACTTTTCGCCTATTATACCTATCAGTAGGCTCTGCAAAATGCTCTAAATTTTGTACCTTATAAGCGATAAAATTAATATTATCCATCATGCTATGCAATAATTGATATTTACTCTTCATCCTCTGAATCACCGCTATCCCAAACTGTTGCAGGCTCATAATCAAGCTATCTTGGATATGGAGGAAATTGAACTCCTTGGTTAGCCCTAATGTGGCTCTCCATAGATGAGTGAAATTTCTATTCATAATCACTTTTCGCCTATTATACCTATCAGTAGGCTCTGCAAAATGCTCTAAATTTTGTACCTTATAAGCGATAAAATTAATATTATCCATCATGCTATGCAATAATTGATATTGGGTCTCAGTAGACTAACCTCGAGATGTAGAAGCACGTGAGGTAAATGATCTAGATGTAGAAGCAGCAGAGGTAGAAGCAGTAGACGTCTCCATTCCATACCTCTGAGAAAATCCTCCTCTCCAAGTAAAAATTGAATTCTCAAAATAAGTCTTCACATTTACCTTAGTGATGGGCTTTAGAGGTAATAACACTTCCTCCCATTTATTATATAAAACTCCAGCTTTTTCACACAAAGAAAAGATCAAGGAAGCAAATCCTAGACTTTCTGTTGTAACAACTGTAGCAGAATTGACGATAGTCTGACAGATCAAAGCTCCAATGTTGATGAGCTTTCCCTCTTGAATACAATAGTTCAACGTCGTTCTTTCTCTGGTCACTTCACTGAGATGATTGGTCAGAAGCAGACGAGTAGAAATGAAATAGTGTCAGGCCTTTAAAGGTGCACATAACTTTGAAGTTGGGAAATTTACTCTCCTCTCATTAGTGATCTTCCAAAGTCTACTCCCAACAGTCAACTAAGACATAATCTCGTCTAACTCTGCTTCAGTAGGACTAAAATTTGAATAAAAAACATAACGTTTTCGGTGGTAAATGGTAAAAGGAGTTGATTACCTCTGGTGAAAAAGGTACCAACTTTCCTCAAACCATAACTCCATTGTCTTTAGCTTCAGGGAGATTTTCATTGAACTCCCTCACAACAAATATAACCGCCACAGCAGAAAAACAATAGAATTGTTCCCACTGTCGGCGAATAATTAAAGCTTCCACGTCTCCCCCCGGATTTCTAAAACATCGCTCCTGAATCAGTTTGCGTGATTGCAAAGCATCACTATACCGATCTTGAGCTTTTGAACTAACAAATTTACTCAAATCGAAAGGGGCTTTGCCTTTGCTCCTCTTCATTCTTGGTGCCATTCGACAAATTTGATAAATTCCAACAATAACTTCAAAAATCAATTCTAAACCACTAAACTAAACTTCCAAATGCTTAAACTACACTTCCTATCTAATTTCCATAAATTGTTCCTCATTTTTTACCATGAATAGTTTCACTCACTACCATCATGAATAGTAAATTTTTGAATTCTTCCAAATGTACTCAAAATACATGGTGAAAATTCAAATTTTTTTCATAGAAGTAAAGCTCTTTCCTTATGAAATCCAAATCTAGCAAATTTTTCTTTATTCCACCGAGAAATCTCTCCTAGCTCTCCAAAATTGCGTTTTTGAGAGGTTGAAAGTGACGGGAGGATAAAAATGGCAATTTTGGCTCAAATTTTTACTTTTAACTGTTGGTGAACTGATTTTTGTGAACCGGCGCTTAAGCGCGGGTAAGTGGCACTTAGGTGTCTGCCTCTCGAGTTTGCTTAAGCTCTTGATGTGGCGCTTAGGCCCTAGTGCATGATTTTTACAAATTTAAAATTACAGTAAAATACACTATTTACCTAACTAAACCACCTCTAAATGGTCTCATAACACTTAAATGACTATTTTCAATACCCTGTAACTTTCTTTCATCTCAAAATTCCCTTTAATAACTATTTCAATTCGAGGCTAAAACAACACAAAATTTCACACAAACAAACTTATATTAATTCACAAACGAGTAAAAATATATTTAATCACTCAGTTCTCATGCCAAATAGTCTTGGATGAAAAAATTTCCCTAAATACAAAAACTTAACAATTTTTCACAATTAAACACCTAAGTAACACAAACTCTAAAAGCAAGTCTTAAACACTAAGAAACTTAAAGACAACATCTTTAAACACACAAAAACGTAACATTAAGCATATAACTTAATTCCATTCTTCATTAGAAGGAATAAATTCATGTCTTTCATTAGTCTCTCTTGGGGCAACTGAAATATAAAGTTGATAAAAAGGATGGTGGTGACGTACTCTGATGCAATCTTCTTCAATCCACTTTTGCTTAAGAAACATCTTCTTATTCGCTTCCTCTATAAAACTAGTGTGGCTAAATTTTATTTTCAATTGCCATCCAATATGCTGAAGATGTGCAAGAATCTCCAATACGTTAGTCTCCAGTACAAACATGGTATTTTCAATTTTGTTGAAATACTAACAGCTAAGAAACTGTTATACATCTCTTGTGCACTTTGACTAATGAATTTCTTTCTCATGGTCTGCTCCTTCTTTTTCAAATCCATCTCCCATGAAGACATCATCTTAAAATCTCTCTTTCTCTTAGACTTTAGGGCTAAAAATGATCTGGGGTGAAATTCCTTCACCAAACGCTTCTATTTATAGGCCTAAATAACTTCAATAACTCCTAGACACGTTTAGAAACTGCCTTAGCATGTTTTTCCAAACTTTTAGGAAGTATTCCCTTCTAGAATATTAATTTTACACATGTTTTTAAACTACCGAGTTTAAGCACCGGATTTGGTGCTTAAACGCAAGTGCATATTGTTGCACTAGTCAACTTAACATCCAAATTCTCATTTTAACATGTGTAGATCACTAAATAAGACTTAAAATCAATAGTAACACATAATAGTCTAAAAAATACTAACCCAACTTTTCTTAATCACACATAAAACAACAATCAAAATAAAAATACACTAATAACTATATGTTACCTCCCATAAAGCGCTTGGTTTTACTTTATCAACCCGACGTAACCAGTGCTTACTTTTGTTGACCCAACATCATTCCATCATTAAACTTATGTTCACACCCTATAAAATAAGGTTTCATTCTATGTTCATTAACTTTAAATATTTTCTCACACTTAGAATCTTTAATATCCACAGGTCCATAAGGATAAACTT
>NW_018250824.1:97703-121494 GCF_001263595.1 Phalaenopsis equestris | reverse complement strand
TATTATGAAGATATGGTGTACCCTAGCTCCAAGTCAACACCCAGGGTCAATCTTAAAGCCAAGTAATCCTATAGGGACTCTTCTTGAATTCTCTTATAATGATCTTATCTACTAAATGCTAGAGGTTAAGATCATTATGTGGAATTTCAAGTTGAGTAAAAAGAAGAGTTTTGAATTTCTAATGGTGGGGGTACCTTTTCTAATTTTCTAAGACTAGTCAATAGGAAAGTCCTATGGCTAGACCTAGGTTACTAAAGAAGTTTCTAGACCTCAACCAAAAGTGAGGTCAACAGGGGGACTCCACTTGAGTTCCCCCATACTGACCCCACCTACTAAGTGCTAGAGGTTATGACCAATATGTGAAACTTTAAGCTGAGTAAAGAAGAGTTTAGAATTTCTAATGGTGAGGGTTCCTTTTCTAGTCCTCTAGGAATAGTCAACAGGAAAGTCATGTGCTAGACCCTAGGCTACTAAGAAGGAAAAATTAGACCTCAACCAAAAATGAGATCTACAAAGTTTTTCATTAATTTTTCTTCTAGATTCTCACTTAAGTCCGAGGAAATTATATTAGTTAGTGTTGATGAGTTCTCTAGAAAAACATACTTTAAACGTGTAGAGAGCACTTTCATCTGAAGTTCAGAAGGTTCTTCAATTGAATGAATAAGAGATTTACTATTTTCAGTAATATCAAAAATCTCAAAACTTTCTTGAACATGAGTTGAATCCTGAGTGATTATCTCAATAGACTTATCTTGAAAATCAAAATCATTTTCTCACTCCATGTTGTCCTATTTTTACTTCACAACTATATAAAAAATGATTATCAATTAAATCATTAATAATCTCTATTATATAACATTCATCATCTTTTCCTTTCACCGGATACTTCATTAACTTTAACACATTACAAGTAACTTCCTAGTCATTAACTCTCATGGTCAGCTCTCCTTTTTACACATCAGTCATAACTCGTCTAGTAGAAAAGAAAAGGTCTCCCTAAAATGATTGATATTTTATTATCTTTCTCCATGTCTAAAATAATGAATTCCACATTATAGATAAATTTATCCACTTTAACCAGCACATGCACATCTTCTATAAAATCTTCTATAAACCCCTTAGGATAAGTGATTGATCGATCAACTAACTGAAGGGTTACAGTTGTGGGAGAAATTTATCCTAAGCCTAAACTTTTTGAATATTGATAATGACATGTAGTTAATGCTAGCTCCTAAAACACATATTGCTTTTTCAAAGAATCTTTCTCATATCGTACATGAAATAGTAAAGCTACCAGGATCTTTAAGTTTTTTAAGAAGTTTTTTCTAAATTATTGCACTGCATTCTTCACTAAGTGGAATAGTTACTTAATCCTAAAAATTCCTTTTATTATTTAATATATCTTTCATAAACTTAAGATAGCTTGGCTTTGATCTAATGCTTCAGCAAAAGGAATGTTGTTTGTTAACTTCTTAAATATTTCAAGAAACTAAGAAAATTGTTGATCCAGTTTATGTTGTCTAAGGCTCTGAGGAAAATGGATGTGGTGGTCTTTCTAAATTGATCTTAGCTAGAAAGACAGGTTTTTCTAATTCTTAGGAACATTTTCTTCGTGTTTTTCACTTTTCTCAGGTTTCCTCTCAACTTCAATCTCATTTTGCATTCCAGTATCCAATTATCCACCACTTCTCAACATGACTGTCTTAACTTGTTCTTGCTCTTTATTTTTATATTTATGATTAATTTCAATGTTACTAAGAAGTGTTTCCTGAGGCCTATTGCTAAGTGAGTTAGCAATTTGTTCCTATTGATTCTCAATATTTCTAATTACAACACTTTGACTTTGTAATTAATTTCACATTTGTAAAACCATTTCTTCTATAGATAGATTCTTCTCCTTAAATTTTTGGTTATTGTTAAAGCCAGGAGGATAAGAAGTTTTATAGTTAGTATTACTCTGGTTGTTCCAGTTTTCCAATCGGCTCAAATGATTATTCCCCCATTCCTAATTTCCATCACTAGAGTTATTATTCTAGTTAAAGTTTGGATTGTTTTTTCAACTTGGGTTATAATAATTAGAATATGGTTATTGGGTCTATTGTTAATTGCATTTAAAGTCTCAAATGAAGGTGGATAATTAATCAATTATCCCATTGAGTTTTTTCAAAGCACTTGAGGTATTTGAGATAAGTTCATTCAGCATTGGTCTAACTTCTTAGATTCCACGATAACTTGAAATGCCAAAATTGAAATCACATGAGTATCATGAAAATTGACTACATTCTTATGATTTACCCATTCAGAGGGCTATGGAATGTTGTTACTAGTAATCTCTTATATTAATTCATATGCTTCATTAAATAGTTTTGACATTAATGGACCTCCTGCAACAGAATAAATAATGGATTTAAGGGATCCTACTAACCCATTATAAAATATTTGAATAATTAACCAGTCTGACAAAGTATAATGTGGACACTTCCTAAAGAGTTCTTTAAATTGTTCCCATGCTTCATATAATCACTTTCATACTGAGTAGATGAGGAAATATCATTTCTAAGCTTAATAGTTTTTGAAGGTGAAAATACTTAGCAAAGAGATTTTGCGCTCAATCTCCCCAAGTTTTGATAGATGATAGTGCTAATAAGTTTAATCACATCTTAGTTTTATCCCTCAAGGAAAAAAAAATTATGAGTCCAACAATGTCATTTGATATGCCATAATACTTAAATGTATCACTTAGTTTTAGAAAACTAGCATGGTGTAAGTGAAGATCCTCAGACGGTGTTCCCTCAAGCTGGTTATTTTGTACCATTTAGAATATAACAGGTTTTAGTTCAAATGAGTTAGCCACTACAACATTGGTTTGAATATTCAAGTGAATTTCATCTGTTATAGGGTTGGCATAGTCCATTAAAGGTCTTTGTAAATGACGATGTTATTTTTCAACAGTTTGATTATCAATGTTATTATGTGATGTGTTCATCATTTCTTGGGAATTGTGAAGTTTATTTTGTTTTCAGATTTCCCTTATAGTTCGTTCTAATTAAGAATTGTAAGGTACTAAAACTTCAGATCCTAAACTTTGCATACAAAAGTAAAAGTTCATAAAATAAAATTAAACAAAGCACTCAAAAAAATCTTTTTTTTTCTTTTTTTTATTTTTAAAATATTTTTAACACACAAAACAAACACTTATATATTTAACAATACTAAAATTTTCCTAAAATAAGACATCAGTTCAAATAAAATTTCTAAGCCAAAAGTTCCATTATTTTTCCCTAGCAACGGCGCAAAAAGCTTGACCAGCCCGCAATTATGTAGTAAATTAATTTCTAAAAAGATGGCAAAAAATATGGCCCAATTTATTTTAGCAGCTAGTGTGAATAATGAATAAGTTATATAATTTAATTTTTGATCAATAGTTTACACACTACGAGCGCTAAGCAAGTATACGTATCGTTTCAAGTAGTATAGGAGTTTTCTTTTAAAACTCAAGTATTGATCCCATGGGGAAGGTGAAGTTATTTTTATGAACTTAGTAAAACTTTTATTTAACTCCAGACAATTATCTATGAAATATGGTAGCATGTTTATGTGCAAAAAGAAGTTACTAAATTCCAACTAATTATATTTTAAAGCTTAAAGAAAATGTAATATTTCTAAACTAGTTTTACATAGAAAGTTTTAAAGTATATAAAATTTTTTTCCCCTTGCAAAGAGATTGTAATCAGTGTAGGAATCAAATATCTACAGTTTTAAATGTAGTTTTGTGCCAAATAGGAGCAATCCTATTCCTTACCCTCTTTCAAGTGATAAAAAACATTGGCTAACATAAAGTTAAATTCCTAAATCCTTTGTTATGCTAGGAAGGTTCTAGCCTATCACTTGTAGATTATCCACTACGACCAATATTATGGAATAACC
This sequence comes from Phalaenopsis equestris, assembly GCF_001263595.1. Classification (NCBI taxonomy): domain Eukaryota; kingdom Viridiplantae; phylum Streptophyta; class Magnoliopsida; order Asparagales; family Orchidaceae; genus Phalaenopsis; species Phalaenopsis equestris. The sequence continues at coordinate 117,567 of NW_018250824.1, read as the reverse complement.
TAGCCTTAAATTCCAAACTCAAGATCAAACTGGTTAAGGTTCTAGCATATCACCCTATAATCACCAATTTACACCCATCAAAACTTATCTCCCTATCTATTTACACTAACTAATGGGATACCTTATTACCCACTAGATTAATGTGATTATTATTAGTTGAGGAACACATAGCCCTCCCGGGTCATTATGGATTCACAACAAGTTTTTACATTCCCATTGGCCAGATTGAAGATGTATATTAAGTATGAAGTAATGAATAATCACAAGTATGGAATAAGAGAAATATTAAACAATTCTAATCCTACAAATGATTATTTTTTATTGCAAATAGAAACAGAAAGGAAAGGGGATAACACAAAAAAACATGATTTATATTAAAATTCAAGTATACGTAGAAACAAAACTCAAAAAAAAAAATACAAAGTACTTTTCTAAAACTTCTCCTTAAGCAAATCTTTTGAAGTTTCTTTGATGACTACTTACTCCAATAGACACACCAAAACACACACTAGAAAGACTCTCCCCAACACACACTCTCGCGCCACACACATACAGATGCATACTACTGCTCCCCCTTCACCAGCCAATGCTTCCTTTAAATTAAGCTCTTAAAATCACCAAGAGTAACTTCAACTACCTCTTCAAAAATTTTTCAAATTTATTGCACAAAAATCAAAACCATTTATGGCGCCTAGGTGCCCAATAGTGGTGTCTAGGCGCCAACCTTCTAGAATCTCGTTTTAACTACCTAACACCTTGGTGCAGTTTTATTTTTGCTCCTTTGCTCTATTTGAACTTGTTTTGCTCCATTTTTACTCTTTTTTCTCTTAAACTCCATGTTTTGTGCCTGAAATCAAAAGCACAAAAATACCTTTCATTAAAATGTAATATCCTTAAAAGGGAGAATAAAAGGTATATATAAAATTAGCACATTTTAAGGCGTGTCATTGACCACTCTTGTGGGACTCCACATGAAGACTCACAAAGTATTGAGAATTTCTATAGGGGTAGGTTCCATCACTATTCCTCTAGGATAGTCAACAGGAAAGTCCCATAACTGGATCATAGGCTTCTAAAGAAGAGAATTATACACATAAAAAATGAGGTTAATAGGTGTTTATTTTTATTTTGTAATGCCCATATAGTTCAAAAATTCAGGAGTGACCTACCAATAACAAAAATATATAACTTTTGCTAAATAAAATTGAAAAAATACTAAATTTTATGTAGATGTTGTTATTATTCAAAGCAAAACTCCCAGACTTCACATAAAAGGCCTCAATGAAATCTTTGAAACCTTAAGAAAATATAACGTAAAGTTTAATCCATTTAAATGCACATTAGCTGCTCGGTGTGGAAATTCTTAGAGTACCTCTGACACTCGAGGGATAAAAGGTAATTTTGAGAAATTCCAAACATTCATAGAAATGTAATCCCATACAATGTTTGCTGGTCAAATTATTGGACTTAGTTGATTCATTTCTAAATCTTGGGATAAATGTGTCACCTTCATCAACTCCCTCATATGAGCTAAAAACTTCACGCCATTTAGCAAATGTGAATTAGCCTTTCAAAGATTTAAAATTTTTCTCACCTCTCCACTTCTCCACTAAAGTCTAAAGTTGAATAATAAACTATCACACTACCTCAGATTAGGACACAATGATATTAATTTTGTCCTGATCCTTGAAAAGTATTAGAAGTAATATCTAGTTTATTATGTTGGTCGGATCTTTAGATAGGTAGAAATAAAAAATTGAATCATGAAAAACTAATTTTGGCTCTAGATGTTTGTGTACACAAGCTCTGCCATAAAATTAAAGCACATTTAATCCAAATTATCACTGATCATCCACTCAAAATAGTTTTAGGATAGCCCGAGCTTTCTAACTGACTTCTGAAAGGGGTTATTGAGCTCATCAAATTCAACTTATCATATATACCAAGAACAATGATCAAGGCTAAATCTATGGAAGACTTTCAAGCTTACTTCACCAAAACCAACAACCTAGTAGATGACATATTTCCAAATACTACTTGGACTCTTCACATTGATAGAACATCCAACCAAGACTAGGCGGGGCTTAGGCTTGCCCTCCCTTTCCCTAACGATGACCATTTATACCACTTAATAAGAGTGGAGTTCAATGCTACCAAAAATTAGGCTAAGAACTCATAGTTAAGTTACATTTCACTTATGAAATGGCCACCCAATGCTTCCTGGTAAAATTTAGCTCTTGACTCGTTATAAGTTATCTAGATGGGGCATTCGAGCTTGAGATAAGATAATGTTGAGATACTTAGCAATCACAAAAATAGAAATAATAAAATGAAAGTTGTTCAGGATCAAACATATCATTAAAGGAGACAATCAAGTAGTAGATATTTTATCCAAGAACAGTTAATTGGGAGCTGGGATGCCACATAGCCTTTCTGAACATTTGGGACAAATTTATTTATGGGTTGTACTTTAATTCTATGTTTTTTAATCAAGATGTTTTGTTTTTCTTTTTCTCTCTTTATTTGTTTGTTAAAACTAACTGCAACATGAATAAGTTTGTGTGTTTATATATATATATATATATATATCTGTGTGTGTGTGTGTGTGTGTGTTGACTTCTCATGATCAATTCCTTAATTTAATTTAACAGGTGTGGAGTTTTGAGGGAGCTGGTACCCCTTGGTATATCCTTTGGAAACTCCATAAAAAAGTTGTTGCTCATTTAAGAAAATGGAATTTGCAAGTTTTTGGTAATGTGCACAACAAGGTGCATGAGGCTCAAAGCTAGTTGATGATCTGGAACTTTAGGTGATCTGTAATCCATTATTCGTGGATGAGGTTGCTAAAACTCATGCTAATCTACTTGAGGAGATTTCCCTTGAGGAGAATCTTTTACAACAAAAAATCATGTGATATTCATTTCTCCCGTGGCGATTGCAACACTAAATATTTTCATGCCTCTATCAAGTATAGGAGAAATGTGAATACCATTTTGAAAATAAAAAATGTGAATAGAGATACTATCACTAGTGAAGAGGAGATTGGAAACACTGTTGTAAATTTTTTCACCGCTCTGTTTGTTACTAATTTACAGGTGTATCCAATCAACAAGGCCCCCTTTTTGGGGGAAACGGAGAAAGTGGCTACCTTGGCACTTGTTGATATCCCATATGAGCAAAAAATTTATATGGCCTTCAAAGATATAAATCCATATAAAGCTACTAGCCCTGATGGTTTCAATTCAAAATTTTAGATTACTTGCTGGGATTATATCAAAAAAGTGGTTTGCCTTGCTATCTAAAGTTTTTTTCTTGGGGAGGACCTCACCAAATACATTTCTTCTACTCTTATTGTTCTCATCCCTAAAAATAATGATAAAAGAAGTTGGGATAAGTTTTGGCCTATTTCACTCACATCAGTTATATCTAAAGTTATAACCAAACTGCTTGTCTCTCGGCTTCAACCACATCTTTCTACTCTTATATCTCCACGACAATCAACTTTTATTAAAATGAAGGGAAATTTCTGATAATATTTTAATGGCCCAGGAATTAGTGATGGATCTGGATAAAAAATGTAGGGGTGGAAACATGATTCTTAAAGTGGACATTAAAAAGGCTTTTTACACGCTCAACTGGGATTTCATTCTTAATATGTTGAGAGGTAGAGGTTTTAAAGTTCCATTCTATAATTTAATTTTTAGATGGTTGGTCAAAAATTATTATAGTGTCATTGTGAATGGCAAATCATATGGCTTCTTTTTTTGCCCAAGGTAGTATTAAACAAGGTGATCCTCTCTCCCCTACTATTTTCATACTCTCCTTTGATTATTTTTCTCAGCTAATTAACCAGATGCAAGAGTATCATCCTTACCTTCAGTTCAAGCATAAATAAAAAATTGTGGTCAACCACTTGGCCTATGCTGACGATGCTATCTTTTTTTCTGATGCTAGTAAATTCTTGATTAAAGCTCCTATGCACACCCTCTCTATACTTCAAGGTATTTCTGGTCTCTCTTTTAATAAATCTAAATGCCTTTTCTATTTTGGGAAAGCAGTGCCTACATCCTTAGTCACTTGGGCTCTCTCCTATACATGTTATCATTCTACCTCTTTACATCTTAACTACCTCAAAGTTAATCATCTCAGAGATAGGTGCAAACAAATTCAATTAGATGAAGTGGTCAACAAAATTAAATTAAGAATTGCTGATTGGAGAAACTCTTTTCTTTTCTATGGTGGTAGATTAACCTTACTTAAAAGTGTTCTCCTTAACATCCTTGCATATGTAATGCAGGTTCTCAAAATTAAGAAAAGAACCAAAAAATCTTTAGAGCATATCTTCAATAAATTCCTTTGGTGTGGTTGGGATCATAGTAAAACTTGGGTGACTTGGCAAAAATTTTGTTTGCCAATTCATTTTGGTAGGCTTGGCTTCAATGCCCTATAGCATATTGTTGATATTAATTTATGTAAACTCTGGCTTAGATTTAGAGCTTTTACCTCGTTGTGGGTACAATTTGTGCTATCCAAATATTGTAAATTTAAACATCATTCTGTGGTTAATTGGAAAGTAAGGAACTCTAAAACATGGAAATCTTTGTTAATGGCTAGAGAGGTGGCAAATCAATTCATTTTTTTGACATAGATGAGGGGGAAGTCTCTTTTTGGCATGATCAGTGGAGATTTCGTAGATCAATTGTGGGCCCTCTCACCCTAGAGGATAATGAGATATTAGTCTCAGACTTTTTTCTCATGGTTGTTGGGACATATTCAAATTAAATACCCTCTTGGGGGACTGAGCTATGAAAGTGGCAACAACTCTTATTAATGCGAATGATAGAGATACTCCTCTTTGGAAATTTACTCCAAAAGGTTCTATATCTAAAATGTTATACAGTTGGCTACATTCATTTAATGATTGACTCTGGGGTAAAGTTATCTGCCATGCACTTCTCTCTCCCTCCATCTCCTTTTTCTTGTGGAGACTTTTTATCTCTTTTCTCCAACTAGATGACATTTTAAAATTGAAGGGCCTGTAGTTTGCTTCTCGTTGCTATATTTGTAAGCGCCACATGGAGACATATACCCATCTATTCTTTGAATGCCCTTTCTCTCAAGGACTTTTGGGTATGCTCGAGAGACATTTTTGTCTAGTTTGGCCTCATGGCCAAAACATGGCTGATTTTTTGTCCACATGGAAAAAATATAATAGTTTTCAGAATTTTGTTGCTTTCCCTCTAGTTGTGCTCTGGTTTATTTGGTGTGTCGGGAATCAATGCAAACATAAAGGCAAACCCACGCCCCCCACTTATTATATTCTCACATATACTATCATATTATTCAAAAGCCTACATAACTACTACACTTGATCCATCTACCAAACTTAACTAGGTTAAGAGGCCTCTATTATTGAGATGACAACCCTATATGGTTGGATTGGTTAAGGTCAATGTGGATGACAGCGGAAATGCATTATTTGGTGGTGCTGGTGGGATTTTCAGAGATCATATGTGCAATACATTATATTTCTTTGCGTCTCCGATGGCTACTAATAGTCCTTTGAAAGCTGAAGGCCTTGCAGTTTTTCTTGCCTTAAAGCTTGTTGTTATCTTTTGTTTCAAACAGCTTACTATTGAAATGGAATCATTATCACTTATGTTATTCTTGTTAATGATACTTACCCACCTTTGAACATGGTTTGCATTGTTAATAGGCTTCGACACATCATTACTGTGCATCACCTTAATGTTCATTTTAGTTTTATTTACAGGGAGGGAAACCTTCCTGCGGATTGGTTGGCCAAACATGCTTTGAAGGAAGTTTTTGTGGGAATGTATCCTCCTCCTCATTTAAAGAAGTTGCTCACTGGTGACACTCTTAACGTTCCTTTCATTCGTCCTTAACTACGCAGTTGAACTTCTTTTTATTGGTTCTCCATTTTTGTTTTTGCTTCCTCTTTGGAATTTACTAATTGCTCATCTTAGTTTAATGGATTTTAGCCATTTGTTTGATATGCTCTTATGCCGGCTGTTGAGGGACTTCTTATTACCTGTTGCGGGTTATGTTGTTCTGCTTTTGAGGCTGGCTCTATTATCTACGTATGTATATATGTATGTATGTATGTATGTATGTATGTATATACGTATGTCTGTATGTATATATATGTATGTATGTATGTATATACATATGTCTGTATGTATATATGTATGTATGTATGTACGTATGTATGTATGTATGTATGTATGTATGTATGTTTGTATATAGGTTGACTAGATTTATGAAGAAATAATCACTTGAAGATATGTAGAGAATCATTTTTTTTTATATAAACTAGTCTAAATTTGATATTGTAGTGAAAGTAGAGTACATCTCTGATAACCATTTAAAATATACAAAAGGCTGCTCTTAAAATGACAATAATTTTATCCTAACGTCGATAATGTTGTCAAGATAAATCCTTAAATATAAGCTTCTCTTCCGCAACAACTGATTGTTATATAGGATATAACATGTGTTGTTGGCTTGTTGCTCATCTGGGACTGAAGTGATACCACTCATCACGAGTATGACAAAGGGCATCCAAAATAGCCCTCACAGTACGTGTTAGGAACTGCACGAGTTGTCATCCCGGATGGTCTTAGAAGTGCAGGCACCGAAGGCATGAAGGGCGGTTGTCCAGGGATTGTCCCCACAACTCCTTTAGGCTCTGTTTGGGGAATCATTTGAGCAGCTTATCCAAAAAACGCAGTTGATTTTTACACTAAACGTGGAATGCTGGTCACACCCCGCGGTCTGCGTTTCCAAATCAGCGACTTATTTGAATAAGTACTACCAAGTCAAAGACCATATCTCAAACATTAAACAAATGTTGAATAATTCAAGAAATCTCATATCCTCTAGTACTCCTAGGCCCACATGTAATAGGTAATTTTCTTGCGGCTTCGGGCTCGACAAGAGTAGAATTCCTCAAATAAAAGTTATTAGAAAATAAGCATAAACATAATTAAAAAATAACTATAATAGATGAAATCCCTAACATTAAAATCTGAGACAAAATACATTAGAAGACCTTCGACGAGATTCGGGAGCAAAAATAATTCAAGAAAAAACCTACAGAAAATTAGTAATGTTTGAGACAAACAGAAGATTGAAATAGTGGGTTTTGTGGGGATTTTATTATACCAAAATAGTGCTTCCAAAACTTGTATTTACTGTTCAACTTTGGACTGCATGGAAAAACTGCAATACGATACAGAGGCAATTAGGTGATTGTTTATCATAAAGGGCTTGATTCTGTTGGCAAGTGGGTTGCCTTAGTCTTCTTAAAGTCTCTTAAGTTCTCGAATCTGATTCTTCTCTAATTAATATGGGAACTGATACGCTGTGTTGCAAAATCCAAATGTTTTGAATCCCAGAATAAATTCCCAGGGAATATTACCAAGTAAACGAATGCTGAGAGAATATTACCGTCATATGGCTCTAATATTGTCGAGGAATAATTACCGGAATAATTTTCAATAATAAACCTTTTCGATAATAGTTTATACAGCTTTGATTCCTTCTTGTATTTGGTTTGTTAGGAATTTTAAGCAAAAGAGTGTTATCCATTGCCATTAAATTTATAGCCAAGCTTTTATCTTTTCATCAGCTGATTTTACAAGAAATCTCACAGATGGAATCCACTGACAAATAATTAAATTTGCTTTCCTTTAAATGTATTTCGAATGGGGATCATTGTGGCATCTAATTCTTTTTAGAGAAAGTAATTGTCCGCATAAAACATTCAAAAGTTCTGATTTATAAAACAAGACCTGTAATATTTCTATTTGCTAAATCACAATTCGAATTACTAATAAAATGACAGGCATCACCGTGAGAGTACCAGTTTAGGGTAAATTTGAACAGATTGTAGCGTGCACAAAACATGAAATTCCGTGCATTTTGAAGAATGTCGCGGCAATATTATAAATTCTCATTTTGGAGTTTCTAAATAATATACTTTTTAACATACTTTTTTTGAAGGAAAAAACACTTTTGTGAGTTGAGTATATGAAATATTTCCAATAAAATACAAGAAAATTCTATTTGAACCAAAGGAACAATGCCATTTGAACTCAAGAAACATTTCATTTATTGTGCAGAACAACGCAGAAAGTAAAATCACATGACAAGCAAACAATCGAACATGGTGCAATTAATCCGGCTTCACACAAATCCACCTACGTTCATGTGGAGAGGTTATTCCAATATCAACAGGTGGACAAAGAGGAACAAATCAGCTGAAATATGAGTAGAACTCCACAATTAAAAATCGATCAAACATCTTCTGTAAATAAAGAGCTGATTAGAACAAATATATTAGAAATATTTCTAATATAGAAAAGTTCCTACAATTAGATCTCCTCTAATTAGGTTACCTAATATTAAGTTTCCTAATACATAAAAGATCATGTAATTAGATATCCTATAACTAGGTTATGCAATATCAATTTTCCTAATATATACACTTCATAGTATATAAGTATTAGATTTAATACTTTTTCCTAACAATTTCTACCTCATCTCTGACTTCCAGAAACGTACGAGATGACAAAAATGAGCTCTAATAGCAAAATGAATGCACTAAAATAGTTTCCAAAGTCTACTCTCTTAAACGGGTAAAACCTAGCATAGTTCTTTAAATGTTCGAATGGGCAATCAATCATGAGCTCGGATTTTTAGCAAAATCCTACAATATGTGAACTTCTAAACTGATAGCACCTTTGTGTGAATTTCCACAAGTTATTTTGTATCTATCTTCTTTAATAGAACATTGTGTCATTAATTAAGTCCTGAACAGAGTGGTACCTCACATCAATGTATTTGGTACAAGTATAAAGAGCTTAACTTATGGTCAGGATTATTTCACTCTGATTATCACGTAACAATTTAAAACTCTTGAGCAACTCTATAGTCATGTAGTAGTCCCTGTAAATATATCACATTCTTTATTGTCTTCATGAATGTCACGTACTTAGCCTCTGTAGTACACAAAGCAACAGTAGATTGATGAATCGATCTACAACTAAACGGACTTCCTGCAAATGTGAATAAATAGCTAGATGTAAATCTTCTCCTATCTATATCACCTACATAGCCTCAATTAGCGCAACCTACACATAGATCAACGATAGATGACTGTCATTCAAATATCTAGTCAACATCAATTGTAGCCTTCAAATATCTCATAATACTCTTAATAACTTTCCAATGACTCCTCTAATTATGCATGAAATTTCTTAAAACACTAACTTCTTGTGAAATATCTAGTTTAATACAAACAATTACGTGCATCAAACTACCTACAACACAAGCTTAAGGAATCAATTCTATATTTATCCTCTTCTGATCATCTTTAAGACATTGATCCAAACTCAACTAGAAGTAAAATTTAATGAGTAGAATCATCACCTTACTCGAGTTATCAACCACAAATAATTTCAACACTGTATGAGTATATGCTCCTTATTGAAGTCAGAGTTTTCCAACTATCTTTTCCTTTAAAATATTTATGCCAAGAATTATGCGAGCTTTACTCAACATCTTAATATTAAAATGTCTGGATAGTTTCATCCTCATTCTATCATCCTTAGTCGGACAGGTAGATGCATCCACTATATCATCAATATATAAGAAACATGCAGATGAATATACATTGAACAACTCTTTAAAATATTTACAATAATCATATTGATTCCTTGGGTATTCATTTCTTATCATAAGTTGATCAAACTTTTCATACCATGACAGTGGTGACTGCTTCATCTGCAAATAAAATCTTTTAATGCTTCATATCTTGACAACTGTAACATATAGATCTCCTCTTGTAATTCATCATTGAACAATGTAGTCTTCATATATAGCAGCTCCAGAACTAGATTATACTATTGTAACATTGAGGGATATTTTACCATTAGAAAGAACACATATTCATAGCTAATCAATTTTCTCATTGTGTAATCATTTTCCAATAACCAACCCTTGTACCACATTTTAGCTCAATGAGATCCTTCCTTCTTTGCATGCACTCATTTGTACCAGTCGGCACTAAAAGGGTTAGAGAGTTGTGGAGTTGTTGGTTACCGGGATGGATATCCCAAAACCCGTTTTAATTTAATTTAATACATAATTTAGAAAAAATTGTATTTTAAATTTTTGAAAATACGAGACCGGACCGATCACATATCCCTAGTAAATTAAATAAACAAGCATAATACCACAAATAATGTATTCATCCCGAAGGATAAACACACTACTTGCTGGTAAGGCTCGATTAAATAAACTAAAAATTGTATGACATCCGTTAAGTCTGTGAAACCATTTTTTATTATAAGCCGACAAGTTCTCCTATTTAATATGAAGGATTAAATAAGGTTTATATTAAGTTGGGTTCGAAAATGCTTCCTATAAGGACAAGCCCCTATAGTTAATTACATCCTAGATAACCAAATTCACCTAAGAAAACTCTCGATAACAATCAAAGATATTATCTTCAAGGAGTTTAAAAGAATAGGACTTTTCAATGGGATCGGACAAAGATGTGTGAAATGAGAATGACTCAAATTTGGAACATTTATTTTTGGAATCCAAAGGAAGAAGAACTAAACAATGTCACAGATCCTGAGGAGAACCTCGGTGCTTCCCAACCCATCCTACTATTTGGTTTCAATTTAGAGGAGAAAAATTTAAATATTTCATCATGACAATTTTATTATTTAGGGCTTACAATCATGTAAAACAATTATACAAATAGCCTACAAGATGTGAGGATTTAGGACGTGATGAACGACAACCTCAGAATCCTAAGGAGAGTTAGGGCATATATTATATAGCAGAACTATACAAAAAAAAGCCTAAAGAGGAGTTGAGGATTTATGTCGCACTAGCCAGACAACCTCGAAGTCATATGGCTTGGTTGTTTAATTCTAAATAAGGAATGGTTTAGCCGGTGTAGACATGTTTTGCCGTTGAAGATGGTCGTTCTGCCCATAATGCTAGCTCCAAGCTCCTCGTCGTAGCAAATTTAAGTTTTCTAATGTCTCAATTTATTATGTCAAATCAAGTATAATCAAGTATCTCCTATGGTTATAGTTATTTAAATTTTATGAGGGATATTAAAGTTGATTAGAGTGACATTGGTTAGGATCCTACGGTTTCCTTATTCCAGCACCAGTATTTTTTTTTCGATTACAAGCTCCTCGTCGTAGCAAATTTAAGTTTTCTAATGTCTCAATTTATTATGTCAAATCAAGTATCTCCTATGGTTATGGTTATTTAAATTTTATGAGGGATATTAAAGTTGATTAGAGTGACATTGGTTAGGATCCTACGGTTTCCTTATTCCAGCACCAGTATTTTTTTTTCGATTAACTTAGTTTAAATAAATTTACTAAACTCAACTTAATGAATTTCACACTTTCATTTAGACTGTGGGAAATCTCGTTAGCAACTGTAAGTTACATTCTCCGAGGGATTCCCAATCATCCGATAGTGAAGTTTTAATTTGGTTGCAATTGTAGTTTTGTAATATTTGTGATTAAATTTTAAGTTGTCTTATATTTTGAATGTTGTGGCAGTAAATTTTATCTTGTTTAATTTTTAAATTTTTTTTTAGTTTCAGTTCTGTGGCTATCCTAAAAGTTTTAATTTTGACATACAGGGTGACATCGTTGTTTAACATGCAGGTTCACGAGCAGGAAACATTATGTAAAAGTAGATTGTAATGCAATAACTTAAAATCATACCTGTTGAGTCTTCTCGTTCCTCTACCTATATATATATATATTTAAGAATTAAAACATGCCTGTAGAAAAAGTAGGAAGTATAATTTTAAGGTGTGTCTATCAAATTCTATGTCATATCTTAGTGGTGTCCTATTCATTTAAAGGTATAGATGATTTCTCAAGCAAGGCATAATGAGTTTAATCATACTTCAAGATTTCCAAAAGAGTATGAGAAAGGTTCAAGGAACAGACCAGACCCCAGGCATCTCACAATCCCTTGAATAGTCCCGAGTTTGTTCAAACTCATTATGTTGCTTAATAACTCATCCCTATCATACCCTTATGCTCAATGAACTGATGTTTTAGCTAACCTTAAGGATGGGGTAATTATCACTTGATTTTTTATTTATTTATTATATAGGTAAAGGCCCTTAGCGACAATTTGGTCTAATTAAGAAACTTAGCACTTTGGTTTTAAAGATGGTCTTGTAGAGTTTTAAAAAGTTTTAAATTAGTTATAGATTATTTTCTAGATCTCATTAAACAGAATTTTGATTAGACCTAGTTGACTACTAAGCCCTTAAAAGATGGGTAGATTTGTAATTTTAGAAAAAGATTTAAAGGTTTATACCTTTAATCCTTATCATGAATTATAAATCATTTCAAATCCATTAATTGGGGCTTAAAATCAATGAGTTATGATCTTCCAAAAAAAAAATAAATCCCTTATCTTAATAGCTTTTTTTTTAAAAAACTCTTCCAAATTTCATCAATTTTAAGAAAATCACAAATTTGTCATTTATAAGACCAAAATGAGGTTGGTTGCTACCATTTATTCTTTTTAATATTCCAATCATCAAAACATATCAATTAAGATTATTGGCTGACCATTTAGCCCTTTGGTAAGCCTAAATATAAATTAAGCCTTAAATTCTAAAATTACTCTTTTGCCCTTAAGGCCCTAATACCCTGTAATTAATTAAATTAGACTCAAAAGACTTGAAAATTCTATGTTACCCAACTCATGGGTTGATTAGAACAACAAAGGAGAAAATGCAATTTTTTTTTTAATTTATTTAATTTTATAATTATTTTTAATGCAAAAATAGAGATTTTCAATGATAATTTAATAACTCAACCAAAACAAAACCTCTGTCCTTAAGAAAATTATTGGAGGCTGAGCTAGGTTAGAGGACGACTTGGACAAATTTTCATATTTTTTAGAATTTTAATGTAATTAATAAAATTATTTGTTTGTCTTGAGCATTAATTAAATATAAAATATTTTTTAAGAGGAAAATTAATTTTTATATTTTTCAGAAATCTCTTTGTGTCCAGGAAATAGAAAAAAATAAATTTCTTATTTTTTTATTTATATTTTAATTATTATAATTATTTTAGTCGAAATTTAAATGAAAATTCATTTTAAGCCTTTTTAAAAATTAATATCTTGACTTAGAAAATTAGGAAAATTATTTTGATTGCTTCTAAGTGATCAAGAAGCCAAAAGTGACTTTTTATTGTGTTTTTCACAATTTAGCAATTTTTATGATTTTTAATTAATTTTTAATTATTTAAATGCTTAAAATAAGCTAAAAAATGAAGTATTTATTTTAATTCCGCTTTTACTTTTCTTAGGTTCCTCTAATTATAGAGAGGTCCCAAAACCAATTTCGTAATTTATTGAATTGTATTACAATTATTGTAATTATTTTAATACCAAAAATGATATTTAAATTTTAATACCAAAAATGATATACCAAAAATGATATTTAACTTGATTAATCCATTTTAGTGGTCAAATTAACTTCAATTGACTTGAAATTTTTATGGGGAGCTCCTCTGATATTAAATTACATTGGAGGATGATTTTTATGCCATTTCCATTTATATTTTTTCTAAATTAATTTTATTTCATTTTTTAGGGGTTGTGGCAATTAGGATTATTTTTAAAGAGTTAAACAAGTTTATATTTTTCCTAAGATCCTCTGACCACAGTGAATCTACCAAAATATGTTTTATATTTTTCTGATAAGTATTTTAATTATTATAATTTTTATACCAAAATAGGAACCATTACCTTGAAAATTAGATATCTTTGGTTAAAGATGCCCCCAACCTTGGAAAAATCAGGGGAGATACCTAACTACATATACATCAAAAGCCCCATGGTCCCATGCCATGGTGAAATCTCTAGGCAAATGAAGAATTTAAATAAGGAAAACACTATTTAATTAATTAAAAATAATACATTCATAAAAAAAATGAAACCATTTCCACATTGTTTTCTTCTGTTCACTGAGTTAGAGGATATTTTTATTTTATTTTTTGATTTTTCTACACAAAGATATGAATTTTTAAAATTCTGACTATTAGATAAATAAAATAAAGCCCTATTTATCTATTTAAGTGATGTGGCGCGACTTCAATCTAGGCAGATCTGAAAAGCGCAAGCAGCATGCTCCCATTTGATGCCGCCACCTGAGTCAGTTGCCACGTGTCCCGCAGTTCCGTTCCATCGAGCCGTCCGATACGATCCAGAGCGTCCATTTGAGACACATGGAAACGGACGTCATCTGTTCATCATCCTCAAGTCCCTAGCCCGAGAAATGTCCAACTTCTAGCCTTAATATCTCGCTCGATACTTAACCAAATTAAGTGCAGTTTGTTCCCATAGACTCATCTTGACTAGGAGAACGTAGTCATACAATTAATCAGGACTTAATTCAAGTTTATAAGCATGGAGAAATATATGAATCTTGGTTTAGAGAGAGAGTTCAATACCTTTGCCTAAGAGGTGCGGCCTTGATTGGGTGCTTCCAGAAGCATGCCTTGAGTCTAAAGAGCTATTAGATGAAGCCTCAAGTCGTAATGAAATGCATAGGTATGATTTCAACCAAGGCTGATTTATGGGTTCAATCAAAGTCCACCCTAGGGTGATTTGGTGAAGGGGCTTTTGTGGGGGATTCTCTTCTCTCACTCAGGGGACGGTGTGGGTGCAAGGAATTTGACTTTGGTGGAGTTTTAAGAGGTGTCCTATATCGGGCTTGATTTTGAACTCTAAAATTGAGCTCGGGCAGTGGGTATGAGGGCTTGAGGATGGTTGGATTGAACTTAGTGGGTCTTGAAGAAGCTCTAGGATTAAGTTGGCAGAGTCTCCTCAAGGAATTTCAAGGACTCCGCCCTTGGTCGTGGAGGGTGAGTTTAAATCGAGAAGGCCATGGTGGCCCTCAGGAGCAATTGGTGGGTGAAAATGCTTGCTTAGGTGGACTGAAGGAGAGTTCAAATGTTCAATTAAAATGAAGCAGCTTGGATGGGTTTAATTTTGAGTTTTAGCCAAGGGGGAGCTTTTGGATTTGGATTTATCGGCGGCCAAGGTGGCCAGCAGGCCAGGCTCAGGTCACCATCTGACTTAGGGAGGTTAGGTCTTGGGTTAGGTGAAGTCAATTGGGGTTAGCCCTGTGTAAAGGTCTTAGATCAATGAGGAATGGGGGAAGGTCATTTTGGATCAAAATGGGTCAATTCATGGTTTGGGGCTGGGTTTACTCTTCAAGGATGGTTTGGATGCTGAGGGAAATCAGATGATTGAGCTTAATCATCATGGTGAGGATGGTGAGGTCTCTATCTAGGTCTCTATCTAAGTGATTTGTCATAAGCATGAGGTTTGGGTGTTTCATGAAGTGGGTTAAAAAGGATCTTAAGGATATTTGAAATTGCCTTGGCTTCTTGCCATTAATAACTAGATGAGGTGGAAAGGCTCTCATGGCTCACCTATGGCTTGGGAGTGGCTTCATGGCTTGCATGTGTCTTGGTCAACTTTCATGAGGAAAGATTTTGGATTTTATGGGATATTTTGATGGTGTTCGTCATGAGGCCTAATATGGAATGATTTGATCATGAATTTAAAACTTATGGAATGATTATGATTTTGATTAGGAATGATTTTGATTAAATGGATGATGAAGAGAAAAGAGATTATCATGTGGGCTTTGGATTTGGGTTTTTGGAATGAGATGTGGTGGGCTTGGGATTTTAAAATTAGGGGTGAATTTGAGCAAAAATTTGAGCGAACTAAATGATGAACTTAGTATAGGAAGATTTCATGAAGAGTTTTGAAAGATTCAAAGTGGTTTTGAATTGAATTGGGAGGCCAATTTGGTAAATTTAGTCACATGGTCAAAATTAGAGATTTTTTATTTGAGTGAAATTGGGCTTGCAATTGGATCAAATTGGGCTTGAATTTTATTTAGATTATGATTAGTGATAATTAATTTTGGTTTAAAATTGAAATTGGGCAAAATTGGGGTCAATTGGGTCAAGATTGAGGCTAATTTGAGGAAATTGGGCCCTTAAGGGCAAATTGAGTCTTTTCGTCAAATTGGGTAAAATTGATTAAATTGGATAAAATTGGCTATTAAAAATTGAAGTTGGGAACACTTGGGATGATTTTGGAATTTTTGGGAATTTTTTGAATTTTTGAAATTTTTGAATTTTTTGGAATTTTTGGGAATTTTTTGAATTTTTGAAATTTTTGGGTCATGAAGGGCATTGTGGTGTTTTTTGGCAATTTTGGGGGTATTTTGGAAATTTGGTCATGTGAAGTTTGGTCAATTTGGGTAGTGAGGAATGGTTTGAGAAGATTTTTGGACAAATCTGGGTATTTGGGGTAATTTTGGGATTTTTGGCAAAAATTAGGGTTGTAGGGGTATTTTGGTAATTTGGTGATTTTCGTAGAATGGCCTGTTCGTTTGTGTTCCCTTCGTTTACACCCGTAGCCATACCAAACCAATAGGAGTCATGTGAGGACTCATTTTGGATGCTCAATATTCTGGTTCTAACCCTCTTAGCCAAAGACTAGGGGTACAGGTTCATTTATATAAGCTTTTCAAAAGGAATCATAAGACAAAATCAAGGGGACTTAGGGTTTGGGGTATGTAAGAAAGTTTATTGTGTGCAAGCCATCTCAACCAAAACCAGAACACCCAGGGTTAGCCCTAAGGTTTCACCATCCTATAGGAGACTCCCCTCGAGTTGCCCCATACTGACCCCACCTATTAAGTGCTAGAGGTTAGGACCAATATGTAGAACTTCATGTTGAGGTGCCCACCTATTAAGTGCTAGAGGTTAGGACCAATATGTAGAACTTCATGTTGAGCTAAGAAGAGTTTAGAATTTCTAATGTTGAGGGTTCCTTTTCTAATTTTATAGGATAAGCCAACAGGAAAGTCTTATGGCAAGAATCTAGGGTACTAAAGAGGAAAAAGCTAGACCTCAACTAAAAATGAGGTCAACAATACCCAATGGCTTTCCTTCTTGGATGAAGCTATACAAACCTCAATGAAACGTTATGCCAAAGAGACTAAACATTTTCATCAGTTTCTTCTTTTCAAATATCATTATTTGGGCTCTCCAACGTTTACTTATAATGATAAGTAATTTTAGCCTTCATGAAAAAAGTGTAAATGCAATGTGATCCCTCAACCAAGCAAGTTTTGTAAGATTCTAGTATTTTCCCTTATATTTAGCAATAAATTCATAATAAAGGTCATCATTCTCAACATTTTCTTCCATTTTTTTATGAGCAATATCAATAGAATTTTCCTAAGTTGTAACTAAATCACTTACTTGAGTGGGAGTGAGTGAATTTTATATAACTAAGGAGTTACATCAAACTCCAACTTTTATTTCATTTTCATATTCCTAATAAAACTCTTCACATGCTTTGAATCCCAAGGCTTCAAAATGCTTACTAATACATCTAAAATATATAGTATTTTTGTACACATTTTTATACCTATTTTTGAGATATTGTACTTTAATGAAAGGTATTTGTGTATTTTTCTTGTAGTACAATCAAATGGATGAAAAATGCTAAAAGGAGTGAAAAATGGTCAAATTTGGAGCAAAAATAAAGAAAGATGCAAAAATGAACTCGGATGCCTAAGCACCAGAGGCTCTGCGCCTAAGCGCCATGTACTCCGCGCTTAAGCGCCAGAAGTAGTTAGTTGTTGAACTATTTAATTTGGATGGAATTTTGAAGAGGTGTTCGAAGAAACCATTTATAAAAAAATGGGAAATATCCCATGAACACAAAAATTTATTCAATTTGATTATGAGGAGGCAAGTTCTAGAAGATTCATTGAATGAAGACACATTTTTGAAGGGACAGCAAGGCACCCCTTGGATTTTTATAAGAAAAGACCTAGATTTTCCAAGAGAATAGGCCAAATATCCATCAAACTTTACAGCCCATCATCGTCTCCGCCCGCCACCTTTACATTATTTTATTTTTTTTTGAGTGTTAGTATGTATTGTGAGAGAAGGAAGAAAATTTGAAGAAACTTTAAGACATTTGGAGGATATTTCAGATAAATTTTTATCTTTGTGTCTACACTTAGTTTTAATTTAGATTTCTTATTTGTGTGAATGATTTCTACTTTTAAACTCATTTGTGGTTTTGTTTTCTCCATGGATTCCGAGTAGTTTTCTTTATATTTTTCCTTAAAATGATAAGTGATTAAATTTCTAAAGGAAGATGTGTGAAGTATTAGACTTCATTTTTGGAAGAAGTTGTGATGATTTGAAACCTTGCAGTTCATTTACTTCTTTATTTTTCCTTAATTTGACCAATTAAGATCTTAATACCTGTTGTGAGAACATGTAAGATCCGAGATGGTATTGTCTCAGTCAATAAATGATTAGAATCACATATTCATTTAATGAATGGAATGTAGTTCATGGGGTTGAGTGCAAAAAAATAGAGAAATATATTTTGAGGGGTGTAGAATTAGAGGAATTTAGAGTGACAGGCTAAAGCCCCCAATTTGATTTATAGTTTTAGGTTTTGATACGAGATATTAGGCCCCAAGTGAAAGGAGAAGAGAGAACTCTAGAGTGAGAGCTAGTATCTTCCCTGTATAGTCGGTCTCCAAGAGTATTCAAACTATAGATTGGCCAATGTTCTTTATAGCATCTCCAGTAAGGGTAAAAAATATTATTGAAATATTATTGCTCCAATTTGGATTATTGCTCCAATTTGGCACAACACATTTAACATACTTTCACAACAGAATTTCTATATTAATCACAGATTTATGATAAGAAAAAATATATTTTATTTATGTTGCCTTCATCTTGCAAGTATTTTTGTTAATTTAATTTATTGCTTATTTTATTTTTAATTATCAAAAACTATCAAAAAAATTGAACTTTCATTCCTACTTTAGCATCTTATTTTTAAGTAAAAAATATTGCTAAGTAAAATTTTATTATCTAAAATTAGTCCTCTTTGTGGGATCGATATTCATGACTTAATCCAAAATTTTTATATTACTTGATAACGATATGTATACTTGCGTAGTATCTCATATTAAAATATTTTAGCTGCATTCTTATTTGCTTCATAGTGAAAGATGTACCTAGTTGTTGCTTTGGATCAAGTTTTTGGCTTTTTTACAAATTAAAAATATCTATTAAGGAAATTAATTGCATATATCACATTTTACATTTATCTATATACAAAATCAGGATCAAGTTATTTGCGTCATTGCCGGCACCTTGCCGGGGAAAAGAAGAAATATAATAGTAATTTGGAAAAAACATTTTCAAAAGAAGTTTTTTTTAGAAAGAAAAATTTTTACAAAGTCTTATTTAAACTTTAAGATTTATTTTAGAAATATTGTAGTTTCATTTTTCTATATAAAGTTTTTGTCTGTGTGTTTTTATTTTTTTTCTTTATTTTATTTTATTTTATGTTGTCAGCGTTATTTTTGGGGATTATTTGTTTGTGGGGTTGCTCGTAAGAAGCAGTCGGTCGCTGGAATCGAAATCACGTCGCCCGCTTCGGAAGGATGTTGAAGTATGAAATCAAACTGACCCCATAATTTTTATAGTTTAAAATGAAAGAGCACTGTACCTCAAATCTTGTATCTATCCCTAAGGATAAACACAAGAATTGAGGATGAGGCTCGTTCAAAAAAACTAAGGAAAGTATGACGTCCGTTTGTTCTGCAAAACCTTTGTATTTGCCGACAAGTTCCCCTATTTAATATAAAGGATTACATAGGGTTTATATTAAGCTGGGTTCGGACATGCTTCCT
>NW_018250824.1:95204-95967 GCF_001263595.1 Phalaenopsis equestris | reverse complement strand
TGTTAATTAGGGCAAGGTTTCCAAAATTACACATTTGCCCCTAAGGCTCTAACACTTCATAATTTATCAAATTAAATTTAAATGACTTTGTAATTTTTATCCTACTTCATTCATGGGTCAATTAAGACATGAGAGGAGAAAATATGATTTTTCAAAATGCAATTTAATTTATATAATTATTTTCATGCAAAAATAGGATTTTTCAAAGAAAATTCCTAGCTTAACTAAGGTAAATTGTAATCCCTTAAATTTTTTTCTGGAGATAGACCTAGACCAGAGAAGCCTTTGGATCAAATTTCAGAATTTTTTGAATTATCTGTGATTTATTAGAATTATTTTAATTTCTGGGCTATTTAATAAAAATAAAATATTTTGAGTAGTGAAAATTAAGTTTTATATTTTTGAAAAAATCTCCCCAAGGTCAGAGAACTTAGAGGAGCAAATTTTATATTTTCTTAGATTTTCCTTGATTTATTGGAATTATTTTAGTGAAAACTCATTTTTAGCCTTCTAAAAATTATTTTTAAGCTTTGAAAATAAATATCTTTATTTAGAAAATCAGGAAAAGTATTCTAATTGTTCCTAAGTGATTAGGAAGTAATTTAGAACATCTTCATGAGTTTTATTATTTTTATGATTTTTATGAATTTTTAATTATTTAAATATTTAAAATAGGCCAAAAATCAAGTTTTTACTTTAAATATAATTTTATTTTTAGAAAATATCCCTGATCACAGAGAACTCAAAAAACTAAGTTTCATAA
>NW_018250824.1:93767-94519 GCF_001263595.1 Phalaenopsis equestris | reverse complement strand
GCCGCCGTCCACGTAGCTGCTGACTCGACCCGCGGTTTATGTCCCGAAGCGCTGTCCGGCTCGATCTCCCCCGTTCATTTGATACACGCTTGGTCGAACGACTCTCCGTCATCGTCCCCGATGGAATGATCCCATACCTGTCCACACTAAAACCTTAAGATCTGGGCTTAGACTCAACCAAATCACTTCGGGTTTGATCATATGGACTCGTCTAAGTGAGACGAACATATCCATACGGTCAAGGTACCATGAAATAAAGCTTAAGTAAATGGAGGATCAAAACAAGCTTGGGAGGAGGAGGAGTTTTATACCTTTGCTCTGAGACGGGAAGCTTCGATAAGAGGTGCTTGGCACGTTCGTTGGGGTCTAAGGAGGCTAGGGATTAAGTCCCTGGTCTTGGTGTGAAGTCTAGGTGTGAATTCGACCAAGCTCGTTTTCTGGCGTTGGTTTAGAGCTATGGTAGAGGTTCTGTGGAAGGGGAATTTGATGGGGCTCTGGATTCTTTCACTCTTGTGAAGGTGTGGGCACAAGAAATTGGAGTTTGGTGGAGTGTGGAGTTGTATTGGGCTATGTCCTGGTTTCCGGCAAGGTTTCAAGCTCAAAATTGAGCTCCGGCAAGGGGAATGGGTGGGGAAAAATGGTTGGGATGCACTGAGGGGATCTTAGGGAAGCTCTGTGTGAAGTTTGGAGAGGCCTCTCCGACAAATTTTCAGCACTTAGATCAATGGCCATGGAGGTGGCCTTTTATAAAA
>NW_018250824.1:88435-93604 GCF_001263595.1 Phalaenopsis equestris | reverse complement strand
TGCGCGACCGCTGGTGGGGCCGGCCAGCCGGGGGGAGGTGGCTAGGAGCTCAGGGAACCCAGAGGAATCCATCACAGCAATTTAATGCAAATGTGTTTGGGTTTGGCAAGATATCTTAAGCATGTGCATTTTTGAAAATAAGATCCCTTAATTTGGGAGACCTTTGGTCCATGGCTTAATTTAGGTGATTTCATGGTGTTTGGACTGGTCACTAAGTCCAACTAATGGTTGTGGTGGAGTTAATTTGGTCGCTTTAGGGTGGTTAGGTCACATTTGGTGCATGGGTCAAAGTGGGTGCAAATTACCAAAACATAAGTTTGGGCTAGGTTTTCCATGTCAATTGGCCCAAATAATTGTTGCATTTGGTGTAGATGATCATAAGGAACAACTTTGGTGAAGGATGGAAGTGGTTTTGAGTCCGATTGATGGGTCAATTTGACGGAATTTTGAACTTTAATCAATTTGGTCATGTTGGGCTAGACTTGGGTCTAGCTTGGGCTAAGTCCAAATTGATTATTTTAAATGGTCAATAGGGACCTCATGAAGAGTTTTCAACATGAATTGGATGCCAATTTGGAGAATAAGGCAATCAATTGGGTGAAATTTGGGGACTTATCCAATTTGGGGCTAAATTTAGGAATTTTGGATCTATGCCAAAATCAAATGGATTTGAGACTTCACCAAGGCCAATTGATGGTTGACTTTGATGTATAGGAATGTCGTAAAGATTTTTCAACATTAATTGAGGCCAATTGACTAGGCTATGGGTTCAATTGGGTGAGATTAAGTTATATGGTCAAAATTGGGGTTTTGACCCAAATTAAAATTGGGCTCAAATCATGGACCCATTGAGCTTGGATTTCATTTATTTTGGTCATATCAAAAGTGAATATGAGTTTAAGATTGAAATTGTGGTCAATTAAGATCAAATTGGTGGTTATTTTAGATGGATTTGGGGAATTTTGGGTCTTTAAAGGGCAATTTAGGGATTTTGGCTAAAGATGGTCAAATTGGCTTGTGTATGTGTGAGACTGGCCAAGAACACACCTCTCAGGGTTAACCCTATGACCAAACAGTCCTATGGGAACTCTTCTTGAGCTCCCCCATATTGGCTCCACCTACTAAGTGCTAGAAGTTAGAACCAACATGTGTAACTTAAAGTTGAGCAAGGAAGAGTTTAGCGTTTCTAATAGTGAGGGTTTCTTTTCTAGTCCTCTAGGAATAGTCACCATGAAAGTCCTATGGCTAGACCCTAGGTTACTAAGGAGGAAACAAGACCTCAAGCGAGAATGAGGTCAACAATGGAACCCCAATAGGTGTGGTTTGCTAGGCTGATACACCACATGTATTGGCTTTGACCGAAGAGATCAACAAAACCAACTTGATTGTCTCAGTCAGCACACTCAAAACAAAATAGAAAAAGAGTGGTAGATTTTTGCTAGGGATTAAGTAGGGAGTCTCGTTGAGGAAGAAGTAAGGGAATTTTGGAAACAACCATTAGAAAAACATATGGTCGAGGCGAAGATTCAATTTAAATTTGATGTTTAAAAACTTTTAATTTTGATTTCAAGTTTAGCACTTTTGGAGGATAGAATTAAGTGTGAGGAGACCGAATTGATATCAAAAGCACAAAGTCTCACATCAGACTCGAAAGGTGCTAAAAGTGTTGAGAAGGAGTAGGACGAGGCCTATCCCAAAAATATCGCGTCACATTAGGAAAGAAAGCACAAGAACTCACATCTAACCTAAAAGGTGACAAAAGTGTTGGGAGATGAGAGTAGGATGCCTTGAATTAATCAAAGGGCTTATTCCATCAATCTCTAAAATATCATGAGTGTGGAAAAATTTCTCGGATAAGAGGTGAAAAATGTGTGGAATTTAAAGGACTCGGACGACCTTGCGTCGACCCTCAAATTTCATTTGAAAGATTGCAATAGAAAGGGCTTCTAAAGCAACATGATATTGGACATAAAATCCTCAACCACTAAAATATCATGAGTGCGGAAAAATTTTTTGGAAGGAAAGTGGAAAATATGTGGAATTTAAAGGAATCAAAAAACCTTGCACCAACCCTCGAATTTCATTTGAAAGATTGAGATAGGAAGGGCTCCTAAGACAATGCAATATCAGACATAACATCCTCAACCATTAAAATATCATAAGTGTGGAAAAATTTCTCGGAAAGGAAGTGGAAAATTTGTAATTTAAGGGAATGGGACGACCTTGCTTCAACCCTCGAATTTTATTTGAAAGATTATGATAGGAAGGGCTCCTAAAGCAATGTGGTATGGGATGTAACATCTTCAACCTCTAAAATACCGTTAGTGTAGAAGAATTTCTCAAAAGAAAAGTGAAAAATATGGGGAATTTAAAGGAATCGAACGACCTTGTACTGAGCTTCAAATTTTGTTCGAAAGATTACAATAGGAAGGACTCCTAAAGCAACACGATATTCAATGTAACATCCTCAACCTCTAAAATATCATGAGTGCATTAAATTTTTTTGGAAGGGAAGTGGAAAATATGTGGAATTTAAGGGAATCATACGACCTTGCAATGACACTCAAATTTTGTGTGAAATATTGCGATAGAATGGGCTCCTAAAGCAATGTGGTATGAGATGTAACATCCTCAACCTTTAAAATATCATGAGTGAGAAAAAATTTCTCAGAAGGGAAGTGGAAAATATGTGGAATTTAAAGGAATCAAATTACCTTGCACCAACCATAAATTTTTTTTTCAAAGATTGTGATAGGAAGGTCTCCTAAAGCAACGCAGTATCAAATGTAACATTCTCAACCTCTAAAATATCATGAGTGCGGAAAACTTTCACGGAAAGAAAGTGGAAAATATGTGAAATTTAAAGGAATAAAATGACCTTGCATCGACCCTGGAATTTTGTTTGAAAGAATGTGATAGGAAGAGCTCCTAAAGTAAAGTGGTATCAGACGTACCATCCTCAACCTCTAAATTATCATGTGAGCCATTGAAAACCAATACAGAATCTGATGTCTAAATTCTCATCCTCTAAAATATTGTGTGTACCATTGTAAAGCAATGCAGAATCATATGTGAAAATCCTCATCCTCTAAAATATCATGTGCACCATTGCAAAACAATATAAAATTTGATGTTGAAATACTCATCCTCTAAAATACGTGCGCACCATTGCTAAACAATGGGGAATTGGATGTCAAAATCCTCATTCTCTATTATATCATGTGAATCATAGCAAAGCAATGCAAAATTAGATGTCAAAATCCTCATCTTTTAAAATATCTTATGAACCATTGTAAAGCAATGCAGAAGCGGATGTCAAAATCCTCATCCTATAAAAAATTGTGTGAACCATTGTTAAGCAATGCAGAATCGGATGTGAAATCCTCATCCTCTAAAATATCGTGTGAATCATTGCTAAGCAATGCGAAATCGGATGTGAAATCCTCATCCTCTAAAATATCATGTTTCGAATTCGTGGGAAACTAGTAGAATTTATGAAGATTGACATGGGTGAGAAAAAAATTGTGAAACTTTGTGAGATTTTGTGCAGAATGTGAAATTCCGCAGGGATATGAAGAAAACTGGTGCAGTCCAAGGTAGTTGTGCTATGCAAGTAAAGAGTAAGAAACCTCAAACTCGAGAAATTCATCATTTTCTTTTCTTTTTTGTTAGGATTTGGACCCACTTTCAGACAAGCAATACGTCTTAGCTTCTAAGAATGAGTCTTTGTATCCGAAATATTGCAAGGCACAGTATTTCTTGAAGTATCGTCCACTGACAAATGACAAGTGTAGAAAATTGTCCATCCTTAAGGTACCATCGGAACTATATTCCTTCAAGTACACAAAAAAGATGCGTTATTTCTACGGATACCATGGCTGAAGAGGCCGCAAGTTCATAGCTTCGTTCATAGTTGTCATCATTTGATTTGTTGCAGATTCTGTAAAGGTTGTTGAAGTTGTCTTTGAGAAATCTTTCTAACGTTCTTCGAGTTGAAGTTGGAGTTGTATTTGCTGGATACTGAAGGATATGACTTCAGGTTTGAATTTCCATTAATTGCTAATATCATCGTCATGTCTTTAATTCTTTCTTCCTCAGCCTAAGCAGATTTCAGAATTTTGGTCGTGTGATCAAAATATTTTTTCGTTTTCCAAAGATATTTCTGAGTCAATTAATGACCGACCAAAAGACTCAAGATCATTGAACTTTTTCTTGAATATAATATCAGAAGAATTATCTTAAGAGAACATTCTAAGTCTCATTAATCAGGGGAAACTCGGGCACCAATTTTAATTTATACGTCCACCTTAAGCTTCTTCTCAGGGAGACCTTTCTTTTCTTTTTTCTTTTCTTTTTTTATTCCCCATATTTTGTTGAGAATTACTATATCTGGTAGAGCATTATTTAAAGATTTTGAATGTCTTAATTCAGACACAAATTTTTTATTTTATGCTCACCTCAAGCTTCTTCTCGGGGAATTTTCACATAATAATTTTTTTGCTCCCTTTATTTTCTGAGAATTACTATATCTGGCGGAACATATATTTTTTAAAGATTTTGAATGTCCAAATTCCCATGACTAATAATCTTCAAATGTTTCTTAAGTCGAATTCTGGGATATTATAACTCGTTTGAAAGTTAGGACCAGTCTCGTGGCAGGAAATTAAAAGGCTCATGATATCCCGAGTTAACTATTCATATTTCAACCACACTATCTTATTTTGAAGTCAACTTAGGACCCAGTCCAAATTCTTTAAAGTTGAAGACTCAAATATTAGGGCATTAATTTCATTCTCCGCTGAAGTCATAGTCTTATCAAAACATCCAAATTTTCTTCGAGGTGATCAGTTTTTTTTTTTAAATTGCATAATCCTGAACAACAACAAACCATTTTCTTTCATTAATTGCGGTGGGAGGGATGGGGTAGACTAACATTGATCATGTTAATTTTCCTTTCAACAATAAAAGTAGTACAATAGTGGCCAAAAGACATTTCATTCATTGATAGTTGCATAGGAATAGGTTGAAACAAACAGATCGACCGAAATCATATTGATAGAACCTCTTTCAGATTTCTTTCAAATATTCTTCCGGGATTGTTACGTCCCCATTCTTAAACTTCTCCTCAAGCAAGTCTTTGAAACTGCAACACTCTTCTAAGGTATGTCC
>NW_018250824.1:84479-84748 GCF_001263595.1 Phalaenopsis equestris | reverse complement strand
TGAGGATTTAGGTCGTGACAAACGACAACCTCAGAATCCTAAGACGAATTAGGGCTTATATTGTATAGCAAGGCTATGCAAAGGCCTAAAGATAAGGTGAGGATTTACGTTTCATAAGCAAGCAACCTCAAAGTCCTATGACATTGTTGTTTAATTCTAAGGAAGGAAGATCGATTTAACTGGGGAATACAGGTTTTGTTGTTGAAGATGGTCGGGCTGCCCACCAAGCTAGCTCCAAGCTCCTGCTGCGACGAGTTTGTGTTATCTAG
>NW_018250824.1:82958-84303 GCF_001263595.1 Phalaenopsis equestris | reverse complement strand
CTCATTAGCAACTGTAGGTTACCTCCTCCAAGGAATTCCCTATCATCCGATAGAGACATCTTAATTTAATTGAAGTTGTGGTTTTGTGTGATGTTTGTGATTAAATTTTGAGTTGTTTTATATTTTGAATGTTGTGGAGGTGAATTTTATCTTGATTGATTTTTAATTTTAGTTTTGGTTATGGTTAACATGCAAGTTTATGTAGGTAAATGCCAGCATGAAACATGTAAGGAAAAAGGCAGAATAGAGATGGTATTATAAACTGTAAAAACGTACCTGGTGAGTCTTCTCGTTTCACCACCTCGAACTTAAAAATGCATGTGAGGGCATTTATGAAGAGCAGGAAAAGTAGAGTTCTGGGGGGGTTTTCTTAACTCTATGTCGTATTTTGGTGAGTCCCTAAAGTTTATATAAGGATGATTTCATTGAGCGAAACATATTAAGTTTTAATAGGCCTCTGAGGTATCCAACAAGTTAAGAGGGGAAAGCAGGTCCATGCCTCTCTCTCACCAACTAGTGAAAAGCCTCGAGTCCATTTAAACTCATTATGTTGCTTAATGGTTCATCCTGTAATGTAAATACGTAAATACCCTTACTACTCAGTGAACATTGATGTCTCAATTATCCCTAAGAAAAGGGGTAATTATCATTTGTCATTCAATTTTGAAAATTATATGGGTGATGATCCTTAATGGGGCAAGTTATTGTAATTTGAACACTTAACCAAATTTTAGTCCTAATTGGGCTTAATGATGTTTTAAGGATGTTTGATTTTGTTATGTTTATTTCTCTAATCATCTTTTATTCAATTTTGATTTAGCCTAAGTCACCACTAAGCCCTTAAGACCTAAGTGAGTGTCTTAATTAATTTTGAAAAGGGTTAAACTTTAGGTGTTCATGATTCATGATTTGGATTTTATTTGAAAATCAAAATAGGGGTATTAAATTGATTAATTATTGACTTCCAAAAGTCGTACCCTTAAGTCCAAGATCATTTAATTTTAATACACTTCCAAATTTTAATAGTTTAGGAATTTGTTAGTCTTAATTAAGAAAATAAGATTGGTTTCTACCAATTAACCCCTTTGTGTTTCAAGCATCAAATAAATTGATTAAGATCAGAGGTTACCCATTTTCCCTCCTTAAATTAGGCCTAAATGTTAATTAAGGCAAGGTTTCCAAAATTACACATTTGCCCCTAAGGCTCTAACACTTCATAATTTATCAAATTAAATTTAAATGACTTTGAAATTTTTATCCTACCTCATTCATAGTTCAATTAAGACATCATAGGAGAAAATATGATTTTTCAAAATGCAATTTAATTTATATAATTATTTTCATG
>NW_018250824.1:79599-80843 GCF_001263595.1 Phalaenopsis equestris | reverse complement strand
GAACCCAGAGGAATTCATCACAGCAATTTAATGCAAATGTGCTTGGATTTGGCAAAGATATTTTAAGCATGTGCATTTTTGGAAATAAGATCCCTTAATTTGGGGGACCTTTGGTCCACGGCTTGATTTAGGTGATTTCATGGTGTTTGGACTGGTCACTAAGTCCAACTAATGGTTGTGGTGGAGTTAATTTGGTGGCTTTAGGGTGGTTAGGTCACATTTGGTGCATCGGTCAAAGTGGGTGAAAATTACCAAAACTTGGGTTTGGGCTAGGTTTACCATGTCAATTGGTCCAAATAATTGTTTCATTTGGTGTAGATGATCATAAGGAACAACTTTGGTGAAGGATGGAAGTGGTTTTGAGTCCAATTGATGGGTCAATTTGACGGAATTTTGAACTTTAATCAATTTGGTCATGTTGGGCTAGACTTGGGTCTAGCTTGGGCTAAGTCCAAATTGATTATTTTAAATGGTCAATAGGGACCTCATGAAGAGTTTTCAACATGAATTGGATGCCAATTTGGAGAATAAGGCAATCAATTGGGTGAAATTTGGGGACTTATCCAATTTGGGGCTAAATTTAGGAATTTTGGATCTATGCCAAAATCAAATGGATTTGAGACTTCACCAAGGCCAATTGATGGTTGACTTTGATGTATAGGAATGTCGTAAAGATTTTTCAACATTAATTGAGGCCAATTGACTAGGCTATGGGTTCAATTGGGTGAGATTAAGTTATATGGTCAAAATTGGGGTTTTGACCCAAATTAAAATTGGACTCAAATCATGGACCCATTGAGCTTGGATTTCATTTATTTTTGTCATATCAAAAGTGAATATGAGTTTAGGATTGAAATTGTGGTCCATTAAGATCAAATTTGTGGATATTTGAGATGGATTTGGGGAATTTTGGGTCTTTAAAGGGAAATTTGGGGATTTTGGTTAAAGATGGTCAAATTGGCCAAATTGGGCCATGTGGTAGTATAAAGAAATGAAATTGGGAATATTTGGGATTTATTGTGATTTTATGGAAATTTTTGGAATTTTGGGATTTTGGGCCAAAGAGGGGTATTTTGGTAATTAGGGGGTGCCTTAGGGGTCAAAAGGCCAAGATGGGTATTTTGGTAGAGTTGAGGCACCAATCATCACCAATAAGCCATGGACCAAAGGAAGCCCCATTTTGGGTCCTCTACATAGTGGTCTTAGCCAAACCATAGCCCTAGGGCTAGTAGGTTTAGGGGACC
>NW_018250824.1:66411-79403 GCF_001263595.1 Phalaenopsis equestris | reverse complement strand
TCCATGTCTAGTTTTCTAGGAATAGTCAACAGGAAAAGTCCTATGGCTAGACCTTAGGCTACTAAAGAGGAAAAAACTAAACCTCAACAAAAAATGAGGTCAACATATGTGTTTTATAGTAATGTATATGTAGTTCAGGTTCCGCAGGACTTGTGCCTTATAATTCTTAATTAGAAAGAACT
Source organism: Phalaenopsis equestris (assembly GCF_001263595.1). Taxonomy (NCBI): domain Eukaryota; kingdom Viridiplantae; phylum Streptophyta; class Magnoliopsida; order Asparagales; family Orchidaceae; genus Phalaenopsis; species Phalaenopsis equestris. Next base: position 79,221 of record NW_018250824.1, on the reverse strand, counting down.
ATTAGAAAATTTTAAAAATTAACAATTACTGAAAAATTTTAAGAAATGGAAAATTAAAATAATCAAAATGTTGAAGAGTTTAGACTTTAAGAGATTATGCAAACCCTACGGTGGATGAACTTCATTGTAGTATTCAAAAACCCGCTGTTGTAGCTAATTCATTTGAGCTTATACCTGTTATTATCCTAATGGTATCAAATAATCAGTTTGGGGAGCACCAACTGAAGATCCAAATTTACATCTTGCCAATTTTCTAGAATTGTGTGCTATATTTAAATATGATGGTGTATCAAATGATACTATAAGACTTAGATTATTTCCTTTCTCACTGAGGGATAAGGCTAAGATATGGTTACATTTGTTATCACTTAAATATATTAGAACTTGGAGTGACTTAGCACAGAAATTCCTTACGAAATAATTTCCAGCACAAAAAACTACAAAACTTAAAAATGATATTACATATTTTTGTCTGTTTGAAGGGGAATCTATTTATGAAGCATGGGAACAATTTAAGGAACTCTTAAGAAAGTTTCCACACCATGATATACCAGATTGGTTAATAATTTAAACTTTTTATAATGGATTAGCTGGATCTCTTAGTCTTATTATCAATGCTGCTGGTGGTGGTTCATTGATGTCAAAACCATTTAATGAAGCTTATGCCTTAATAGAAGAGATGGCAACAAATAATTTTCAATGGCTTTCTAAAAGGGTAAATCTCAAGAAAGTAGCTAATATTCATGAAAATGATGCTTTTGCCATGCTAGCAAATTAAGTTGCAGCAAATTCAAGGAAGTTAGGCCAATTTAGAATGAATTTTTCTCAACCAATTCCTATGATTGAAGAGAATTCTTTAGGCCAAATGATAGATTATCAAGGATCATTATAAACTTCTAATGTCATAAATAATAAGAAGAATAACCCATATTCAAATTATTATAACATGGGTTGGAAGAACCATCCCAACTTTAACAGGAACAATGCTTCAATTGGTAATAATCACTAATGGGGGAACACTCAAGTAAACCCATTGAGAAACTGGGAAACTGGAACAATGAAACTGGAACAATCAAGAGAATAATAATTATAGACCTACTTATCCTCCAGGTTTTAACACTAATCCACAATTTAAGAAAAAGAAGTTGTTTATAGAAGAAGTGGTGTTACAAATGGGAAATCAGAAACAAAGCCAAAGAGCTAGATTTAGAAATATTGAGCATTAATTAGGACAAATAACAAATTTATTAAGTAATAAATCCCAAGGAACACTTCCTAGTAATACAACAATAAATCTGAAAGACCAGAATAAAGAGTAAGCAAAAGTCATTCAACACAAAAGTAGAAGAGAATTAGAAGGTATGGTTCAAAAATAGACTGAAGTAGAGAGAGAAGAGATTGAAGAACCAAAAGAGGGCGCTTCGAAAGGTTTAAAGAGACCTATTTCTCCGCTTAAAGTTGATTTCAAAAAACCCCACCACCTCTATTTCGTCAGAGGCTTTGACAAAAAAGGTTAGATAAGCAATTTTCAAAATTTATGGAATTTTTTAAGAAGCTTACAATTAATATTCCATTTGCTGAAGCTCTAGAACAACTGTCCAGCTATGTGAAGTTTATGAAGGATATTCTTAAAAGAAAAAGGAAGTTTGAAGATAATGAGACTGTTGCACTTAGTGAGGAGTGCAGTGCTATAATTCAAAAAAAGCTTCCTGAAAAGCTTAAAGATCCTGGTAGCTTTACAATTTCATGTGCAGTAGGAGACATATTTTATGAGAAAGCTTTATGTGATTTAGGAGCAAGCATCAACCTTATGTCGTTATCAATATTTAAAAGATTAGAATTAGGAGAAATAACCCCTACGACTATAACTCTATAGTTAGCAGATCATTCAATAACCTATCCTAATAACCTATCCTAAAGTAACCTATCCTAAAGGAGTTATAGAAGATCTTCTAGTGAAAGTGGATCAATTTATCTTTCCTGTTGATTTTATGGTGCTAGACATGAAGGAAGATAAGGGGATACCTATCATTTTTCCCTATTTTTTGGGGGAGCCCTTTCTTAGCCACAGGAAGAGCTATTATAGATGTGCAGAAAGGAGAATTAACTATGCACGTTCAATGCACGTGAATGATCAAACTGATACTTTCAATATTTCAGGATCATTGAAATATCCTACAAAAGGTAAAGATGATGAATGCTATAGAATAAATGTTATAAGATTTTTAAGTGAATGCCATTTCAAAACAATTTATGATGAGAAATCTGAGATGAAATAGTTGGGACATGAGCAAGAAGAGGAATTAGATCATTATGAAGATTTAGATAAGAAAGATTCAAACTATGTTAGAGAAAGTTTTGAAGTTTTGGACACAGCAGAAAAAGATACATCTTTTTGTTCATTAATTGAAAAACCTTCTGAGCTTGAGTTGAAGTTGCTCCTGAACATTTGAAGTATGCCTTTTTAGGTGATTCCTTTTAGGTGCCTTTTTAGGTGATTCCTCTACATTATCTATCATAATTTCTTCAAAATTAACTACAGAAGAAGAAGAGAGTTTGATGAAAATGTTAAAGAGTTATAAAAAAGCCTTTGGTTGGAAAATTGTTGATATAAAAGGAATCAGTTCATTAATTTTAATGCATATAATTCATATGGAAGAGAACTGCAAACCCAGAGCTGATCCTCAAAGGAGATTAAATCCTATTATGAAAGAAGTTATTAAGAAGGAAATTTTAAAGTGGTTAGATGTTGGAATTATCTATCCTATTTCAGAAAGTGCATGAGTTAGTTCAATTCACTACATTCTTAAGAAAGGAGGAGTGACTGTGACTTTGAATTAACATAATGAGTTAATACCAACAAGACAAGTCACATGATGGTGAATATGCATTGATTATAGAAAATTAAACCTTACCACTAGGAAAGATCATTTTTCACTACCCTTTATAAATCAAATGTTGGATAGACTAACTGGGCATAAATACTTCTATTTTTTGGATGGATATACTGGTTATCACCAAATGCAAATAGCTCCTAAGTATCAAGAGAAAACAACTTTTACCAGTCATTATGGTACATTTTCTTTTAGAAGAATGCCCTTTGGTTTATGTAAGACACCTGCTACATTTCAAAGATACAAGATAACAATTTTTTTGTGATTTAATTGCAAAAGGGATTGAAGTTTTTATGGATGATTTTTCAATTTTTGGAACTTCATTTGAATCATATTTAGAACATATATAAAAAGTTCTTAAGCCTTATGAAAAAACAAATTTAGTCCTTAACTGGGAAAAATACCAATTTATGGTAGCAGGAGTAATAGTTTTAGGGCATCAAATTTCAGAAAATGGTATGGAAGTCCCTGCAAAAATTTATTTGATCGCAAATTTAGCCTACCCTCTTACCCAACAAGTGTGAAGGAAATTAAGAGTTTTTTAGGACATGCTAGATTCTAAAGGCAATATATTAAAGACTTTTAAAAAATTGCTAAGCTTCTATGTCATTTACTTGAGAAAGATGTAATTTTTAATTTTGATGAAAAGTGCCAAAAAACTTTTGAATTATTAAAAAAAAATTGTCACTGCACCAATTATTGTTTCACCAGATTGGGAAATACCTTTTGAATTAATATGAGATGCTAGTGATTATGCAATTGGAGTTGTTTTAGGACAGAAACATGTTATGATTTTCAATGTTATCTACTGTGCTAGTAGAACTCTTAACGAAGCTCAAATTAATTATACCACAACTGAGAAACGGTTATTAGCAGTAGTATATGCTTTTGATAAATTTAGATCATACTTAATTAAAACTAAATGTATAGTGAATACATACCATTATGCTATTAAGTATTTAATGAAAAAGAAGGATGCAAAACAAAGATTTGATAAAATGGTTTCTTCTTTTAAAAGAATTTGACATTGAAATAGTAGGTAGGAAGGGAGCTAAGAATAAAATTACTGATCATTTCTCTAGGCTTGAATTAGAAAAAACACTCTGTTTTGAAAAAAAAAATTTCTGAACATTTTCTAGATGAAGAATTGTTCAATGTTAATGAGTGGTGTGTACCATGATTTGCCGACATTGTGAAATTCATTGTTAGTGATATTTTAGTGATATTATACCATTAGTGATATTATACCATACGGAATGACATACCAACAAAAGAGGAAATTTTTATATGAATATAAGACTTATTTTTGGGATGACCCATTTTTATTTAAATAAGAAAAAGATCTTATTGTTTGAAGATGTGTGCCTTTAGAAGAAACTTATGAAGAAACTTATGAAATTTTCTAAATTTTCTAAAAATGTCATAATTTTAATTTTGGGGGACATTTTGGTGCTGATAAAACAACATACAAAATTTTACAATCTAGATTTCTTTGGCCTATAATCTTTAAAGATGTTATGCTTATATCAAAACTTATGATCGATGTCAACGAGTAGACAGTATTTCTAGAAGGAATGAGGTGCCCCTCAATTATGTATTAGAAGTTGAGATATTTGATGTTTGAGGATTAGATTTCATGGGAAAATTTATACTATCTTTCAAAAATTTATATGTATTGTTAGCAGTAGATTATGTTTTCAAATGGATAGAAGTTGTTGTTTTACCTCGATGTGATGTTGAAAGTGTTGCAAATTTTTTAAGAACGAACATATTTTGTAGATTTGGGATGTTGAGATTAATCATGACTGACGGGGGTAGTCATTTCTGAAATACAACAATGGAGAAATTATTAAAGATGTATCATATTAACCATAGAATTACTACTGCTCATCGTCCTCAAACAAGTGGTTTAGCTAAATTATCCATTCATGAAATTAAAAGAATATTGGAAAAATCTGTAAATCCAACTAAAATGGATTAGCTAGCTAAACTTAACTATGCTTTGTGGGCTTATAGGGCTGCATACAGAACTCCTATAGGAATGTTTTCATGCAGGCTAATCTTTGGGAAAGCGTGCCACTTACCAGTTGAACTTGAGCATAAAGCATATTGGGCGATTAAGGAATTTAATTACAATTTATAAAATGCTAGTGAGAAAAGGTTAATTCAATTAAATGATCTTGAAGAGAAAAGAAATGAATTTATGAAAGTGCTAAGATTTACAAATCTTATGAAAGTGTTAATATTTACAAAGAAAAGACGAAGATGTGGCATGATCGGAGGATTCTTACTAAAAATTTTCAGTCAGTGCAACAAGTTTTACTTTATTATGCAAGGTTAAGATTATGTACCAGCAAACTTAAGTCCAGGTGGATGGGCCCATCTGTTGTGATGAAAGTTTATCCCTATGGAGCTGTGGATATCAAAGAGCCTAAAACTGATAAAATATTCAAAGTGAATGGTCATAGTCTAAAATTTAACTTTTTAGGTGACCTACTTAGGGTCTGTTTGGGGCAGCTGAAGCTTATCCAGCTTCTGCTGATAAGTAGCTTTTCCTGATTATCTGTTGATGAGCAGTTGATCCGGATAAGCTGTCTGACTTATTGGTTTGTGCGACTGGAAAAAAGCTGGTTCTAGAGAAATTACCATTCTACACCTGTTTTTGCGGACGTAGACCATAGAATAAAGACTTCAGCAGAGTGACGCTTCCTTCAGCAGAGGTGGCAGAGCAGAGCTTTGGCAGAGGCAGACCGTAGCTTCGGTGGAGGCAGAGCGACGCTTCGGCGGAGCGGACGCAGACCGGAGCTTCGGTGCAGGCAGAGCAAAGCTTCAGCGCAGCGAAGGCAGACCGGAGCTTCGGCGGAGGCAGAGCAGAGCTTCAGTGGAGCGGAGGCAGACCGGAGCTTTGGTGGAGGCAGAGCGAAGCTTCCTTCGGCGGAGGCAGAGAGGATCTGGCACGAGGCAGGGGCAAGAACGTAAATGCTTCCCGAATCGGGCGTTCGAAATGCTGATCACAGGTTGATACCCATGATTGCATCTTTTTCCAAATTTGAAACGTGATTTTCAAATAAGCTGCACAAACGCATAAAACAAACGGTGCGGCGGGGGTTGAAAACGCCGCCGCACTTATAAGCTGCCCCAAACGAGCCCTTAAATTAAATGATTTTCTAATGTTGGGTTAACCCAAATAAGCACTGGTTACGTCAGGCTGATGATATTAAACCAAGCGCTCTATGGGAGGCACTCCAAAGTTATCCGTGTGTTTGTTTTAATTTTTATGTTGTTGTGTGAGATTTAGAAAATTCTGGTAGTATTTTGACTATATATTGAGTTAGTGATTATTCTAAGACCTTAAGAGATGACTTAGAAATGTGAGAGGAAATATTTGGACATTAATTTGACATGTGCTAAATTGAGCATTGGCGCTTAAGCGCGTCAATTAAAAAAAAACATGTGTGAATTTGGTTTCTAGAAGTTCTAATTGCAAACTGGTTGGCTTGAACGTGTGGGAGCAGTTCTATGACGTGCATAGGAGTTATGGAGGAGGTTTAGAGTCTATAAATAAAAGGGAAGGAAGAGAAATTTCACCACACCTTCATTTAACCCTTAAATTCAAAGTGAAAGGAGAGAAGTTATGAAAAATGTCTTCTTGGGAGAGTGATCTGAATGAGGAAAAAATGAGGAAAAAGTTTATTAGTCGGATTGCACAATAGTTATACAACGGTTTTCTTGCCTTTAGAATTGAAGGAATAACAGAGAAAATCACTAAAATTGAGGCTAATGTGGCTTCAATTGAAGCGAAAGTGATGGAATTTAACGCATTGTCGGCACTAAAACGTTGGGAGTTGTGAAGTTATCAGCTGATAGGATGAATATCCTAACACCCATTTTAATATAATTTAATATATATAATTTGGAAAAAATAGTATTTAGGATTTTGGAAAATACAATACCAGACTGATCTCATATCCCCAGTTGTTTAAATAAACGAGCCTAATACTGCAAGTAATGTATCCATCCCGAAGGATAGACATGCCACTTACTAGTAAGGATCGATTAAATAAACTAAAGATTATATGACATCCGTTTGGTCAGCAAATCAATTTTTATTATAAGCCAAAAAATTACTCTATTTAATACAAAGAATTAAATAGGGTTTATATTAAGCTAGGTTAGGAAATGCTTCTTATAAAGGCAAGCCCCTATAATTAATTACATCCTAGATGACCAAAGTCACCCAAGAAAACTCTCGATAAAAATCAATGGATATTATCTTCAAATAGTTCAAAGGCTTAGGACTTTTCAATGAGATTTGAAAAAGAGGTGTGAAAAGGGGAATGACACAAATTTGAAACATTTTGTTGTAGAGTCCAAAGGAGGAAGAACTATGGGGAGGAAGAACTATGGAAGAACTATGGGATGTCACAGATCCTGAGGAAAACCTCAGTGACTTCCCAAGCTATCCTATGATTTGGCTTCAATTTGTAGGAGAACTATTTAAATGTTTTATCCTGCCAATTTTATTAATTAGGGCTTATATTCATGTGAAACGATCACATAAATAGCCTGGAAGATGTGAGGATTTAGGTCATGACAGACAACAACCTCGGAATCCTAAAGCAGGTTAGGGCTTAAATTGTATATCCGAGATATACAAAGGCTTAAACTAAATTAAGGATTTATGTTGCACAAGTAAACAATCTCAAATTCTTATGAATTTGTTATTTAATTCCAAAGAATTATGAATTTGTTATTTAATTCCAAGTAATGGTTTAGCTGGTGAAGACATGTTTTGCTGTTGAAGATGGTCATGCTACCTACAATGCTAGCTCCAAGCTCCTCATCATGATAAGTTTAGGTTCTCTAATCTGTTAAGTTATGATGTCAAATCAGATGTCTCTAAGGTTATGGTCATTTAAGTATTATGGGGCATATTAAATCGTATTATAGCAAAATCGGTTAGGATCCTACGGTTCCCTAGTTCTATTACCACTATTTTCTATCAAATTCACTTAGTCCAAATGAATTTACTAAACTCAATTCGATGTGTTCCATACTTTCATTTAGACTGTGGGAAATCTTGTTAGCAACCATAGGTTACCTCCTCCGAGGGATTCCCTATCATCCGATAGAGAAATCTTAATTTAGTTGCAATTGTTGTTTTGTGATGTTTGTGATTAAATTTTGAGTTGTCTTATATTTTGAATATTGTGAGGGTGAATTTTATCTTGGTTGATTTTAGTTTTTGTTTTGGTTTTGATTTTGTGGCTATCCTAGCACTTTTGGTTTTCATGCAGGGTGACTTTGTTATTTAGCATGCAAATTTACAAGGAAAAAGTGCAGTAAGGAAAAATACATGAAAGTAAAGTACTGTAAACCATAAAAGCGTACATCTCAAGTCTTCTCGTTCCTCCACCTGAAATTTTAGTACTTGCAAGGCATATATGTATAATTTTGTAGGAATTGAAAAATGCTTATAAAGAAAGTAGAAAATATAAGTTTGAGGTGTGTCTACCAGATCCTATGTTGTATATTAGTGGGTCCAAATTTTGAGGATGATTTCATTAAGCAAATCACAATAAGTCCAGGTGTCCTTCAAGTTCTCCGAAGGATCATGAAGAAGCTTCGGGTAATACCCTAGACATTTCATAGTCTCTGAAACTATCTTGAGTTCTTTTTAGTCTTTTTATGTTTACTATATAGTTCATCCAGTTCATACTGTCATGCTCAGTGAATTATGATGTTTTGATCATCTCTTAAATGGGGTAATTATCACTTGATATCTCACTTATGAATTATATAGGTAAAGATCCTTGAGGGCAACTTAACTTAATTAAGGAATTTAATTAATTTGATTTTTAAAAAATGAGCTTTTAGTGTTTTGAAAGATTTTAAATTAATTATAAGTTATTTTCTAAACCTCATTAGGCAAAATTTTGATTAAGCATAGTCCACTACTAAGCCCATAAGATTTAATGGGTAGATTTATAATTTTAAGGAAAATTTTTTTTCAATATTTATATTCTTAATCCTTTTCGTGTGTTATAAATTATCTCAAAACCCTTAGTTGGGGGTTTAAAATCAGTGAGTTATAATCTTCTAAAATAAAACCCTCACCTTAATATCTCCTTATTTAAATATTCTTCCAAATTTCATTAATTTTGAAAAATTACACATTTATCCTTTATAAGATTAAAATGAGGTTGGTTACTACCACTTATACCTTTTGTATTTCAATCATCAAGATACATTATTTAAGATCATTTATTTCCCATGTAGCCCTTTGATTAAGCCAAAATATTAATTAAGCCTTAAATTTCAAAATTACCCTTTTCAAAATTACCCCTTAAATTTCAAAATTACCCTTTTGCCCCTAAGGCTTTAATACCCTATAATTCATTAAATTAGACTCAAATGACTTGAAAATTTTATATTACCTCACTCATGGGTTAATTAAAACATCATATGAGAAAATGTGCTTTTTTTTAATTTATTTAATGTTATAATTATTTTTAATGCAAAGATAGGGATTTTCAATGAAAATTTAATAACTCAGTCAAAATAAAACTTCTATCCTTAAGAAAATTATTGAAGCTTCACCTAGGTTAGAGGACCACTTTGACCAATTTTCAAGATTTTTAAAAGTTTAGTTTAATTATTAGAATTATTTGTTTATTTTGTGCATTAAATAAATATAAAATATTGTTTAAATAAATTTCATGTTTTTGTGATTTATATTTTAATTATTGGAATTATTTTGGTGAAAAATTAGAGAAAATTCATTTTTAGCCTTTAGAAATTAATAGCTTAACTTAGAAACTTAGGAATATTATTTTAATTGGTTCTAGGTGATCAGTAAGTTAAATGTGACATTTTAGTGTGTTTTCACAATTTTACAATTTTTATGATTTTTAATTATTTAAATGCTTTAAAATAGCTAAAAAATGAAGTGTTTATTTAATTCCTAATTTATTTTTATTAGGTTCCTCTGGTCATAAGGAGCTCCCAAAATCAATTTGGTAATTTTTTTTAGTTGTATTTTAATTATTAGAATTATTCTAATTCCAAAAATGGGATTTCACTTAATTAATCCATTTGAGTGGTCAAATTAACTCCAATTGACTTGAAATTTTTATGGGGAGCTTCTCTAACATTAAAATACAATGTGGAATAGTTTTTATCTCCAAATTAATTTTCTTTTCACTTTTAGGGTTGGTGACAATTAGAGTTTCTTACAATGAGTTAAATCAAGTTTATATTTTTCCTAGGGTCCTCTGACCATAGTGAACATACCAAAATAAATTTTGTATTTTTTTACGAGTACTTTAATTATTATAATTTTTTTACCAAAATATGGACCCTTAACTTGAATATTAGATAACTCTAGTTAGAAATGCCCCCTGACCTTGGAAAAATCAGCCTTGGAAAAATCAGGGGAGATGGGAAAAATCAGGGGAGATGCCTAACAACAGATATATCAAAAGCCCCATGGTCCCATGCCATGGTGAAATGTCTATGAAAATGGAGAATAAAAATAAAGAAAACACCATTTAATTAATTAAAAATTATACATGCATCAAATAGACATGAAAATATTTCCACATTGTTTTCCTGTATTCAATGAGTAAGAGGGTAATTTTATTTTCTTTTTGTGATTTTTCTTCACAAAGTTATAGATTTTTTAAGTTATAGGGGTTTAAATAAATAGAAAAATGCCCTATTTTTCTACTTACCCACGCAGTGCCATGCAATCCTATGACGACTTGGAAGCTCCACACGATGCGCTCCCATTCGAAGTCGCCGCCTAAGTTAGATGCCACGCGTCTCCTATGTATCGCTCCATCTCTGATCCAGCATGATCTCATTCGTCCATACATTACACACGTGATCCAACGACTGTGGGTCATCGTTCCCAAAGCCTCTAGCCCAATCACCGTCCACATTCAAACCCTAATATCTCTCTCGATACTCAATCAAATCAAGTGTGGTTTGTTCCTAAAGACTCGTCTTGACTAGGAGAACATATCCATACACTTAATAAAATCTTAAATAAACTCTATAAAATTGGAGAATTAAATGAAGTTTGGTCTAGGGTTAGGTTTCAATACCTTTGCCCAAGAGGTTTGGCCTCGAATGGGTGCTTCCAAAAGCTTGCCTTAAGTCCAAAGAGCGCTTAGATGAAGCCTCAAGCCGTAGTGAAATGCATAAATATGATTTTGACCAAGACCAATTTAGGGTTTTGATCAAAGTCCATTCGAGGGTGCTCTGGTGATGGGGCTTCTATGGGGTATCTTCCTCTCTCACTGTCGGGATGGTGTGAGTGCAATTAATTTGCATTTGGTGGAATTTTAGGGGGTGTCCTATTTCACGCTTGAATTTGAGCTCCAAAATTGAGCTTGAGAAATGGACTTGAGTGGATAAGGATGGTTGGGTTGAAGTCAAGAGGTCTTGAAGATGCTCTAGAAGCAATTTGGCAGAGTCTCCCCAAGGAATTTCAAGCTCTGAATTTCAAGCTCTCTTCTCTCTCTTCTCTTGGCCATGGAAGGTGGGTTTAAATAGAGGGGGAAGGAGAGGCCACCAAGGGCAATTGGTGGGTGCTTTAGTTTTCTTATGTGGATGCCAGCAAGGTGCCAAAATCTAATTGGGATGAGACAGCTTGGATGAGTTTAATTTTGAGTTTTAGCTATGGGGGAGAACTTGGCTATGGCTTTTCCGGCAGCCTAGGTGGCCAGCCGGCCAGGCTTAGGTCACCATCTAACTTAGGGAGATCAGGGCTTGGGTTTGGTGAAGTCAATTGAGGTTGGCCATTTGTAAAAGTCTTGGATTAAAGAGGAATAGGGGAAGTGTCATTTTGGGTCAAATTGGGTCAAAAAATGGATTTAGGTTGGACTCAACCACCAAAGCTAGTTTGGGCTGAAGAGAAGATAATTTGGTTCAACTTACTAATTGGGGATAAGTCACCATCCAAAGAGATTTGTACAAACATGGGTTAGACTAATTCATGGGAGGGGTTAAAACCTTTTTAAGGAGGCTTGAAAGTGGATTAGCCTCTTTCTATTAATAGTTTGATGAGGTGGCATGGCTCTCATGGCTCACCTATGGCTTGGGAGTGGCTTCATGGCTTGCATGTGACTTGGCTAATTTTTTAGGGAAGGGATTTTGGATTTATTTGGTATTTTTTTGGAGTCTGTTATGAGGCTTGATTTAGAATAATTTGATCATGAATTTGAAACTTAGGGAGTGCTTTTAATTGATTGGATGATGAAGAGAAAAGAAATTATCATGTGGGCTTTGGATTTGGGGTTTTTTGAATGACTTAAATATTTGGGTTAAAATTAGGTCTAATTGAATGTTGAGTTTGGTGTATGAATATTTCATGAAGTATTTGGAAGAATTTTAAATGGTTTTGAATTGAATTGAAAGACCAATTTGGTGGATTTAGTCATATGGTCAAAATTGGGCATATGGTCAAAATTGGGCTATGGTCAAAATTGGGCCTTTTTTATTTGGGTGAAATTGGGCTTGCAATTAAATCAAATTGGGCTTGAATTTTATTTAGATTAAGATTTGGGATGCTAAATTTTGGTTTGGAATTGAAATTGGGCAAGATTAGGTCCAATTAAGCCAAGATTTAGGCTAATTTAGGGAAGGTGGGCCCTTAGTGGCACAATTAGGGCTTTTGGTCAAATTGGGTAAAATTGGTCAAATTGGGTCAATTTAGTGATGAAAAATTGAAATTAGGAATATTTGGGACTTTTTGGGAATATTTGGAATTTTTAGGTCATGAGGGGCTGTTGACCTCACTTTTGGTTGAGGTCTAGAAAACTTCTTTAGTAGCCTAGGTCTAGCCATAGGACTTTCCTATTGACTAGTCTTAGAAAATTAGAAGAGGTACCCCACCATTAGAAATTCAAAA
>NW_018250824.1:45867-60387 GCF_001263595.1 Phalaenopsis equestris | reverse complement strand
AAAATGTCCTTCCGAAGCGGGCAACGGGATTTCAATTCCGATGACCGACAGCTTCTTACGGGCAAACTCCACACCAAAAATAGTGTCGACAGGGGCATTTTGGTAATTTTGGCAATTTCTGGGGGTATTTTGAAATTTTGGTAATTTAGGTGGTGGGGAGTGGTTTAAGATGATTTTTGGACAAATTTGGGTGTTTTGGGTAGTTTTGGGATTTTGGAAAAAATTAGCGTTGTTGGGGTATTTTAAATTAGCGTTGTTAAAATTAGCGTTGTTGGGGTATTTTGGTAATTTGGTAGTTTTTGGGCTAAAATGGGCCAACAAGCCATGAAGTCATGCTAAACCAATAAGAGCCATGTGAGGACCCATTTTGTATGCACAATATGCTGGTTCTAACCCTCTTAGCCAAAGATTAGGGGTATCGGTTCATCCATATGAGCTTTCCAAAAGGAGTCAGAAGACTAACCTAAGAAATCCTAGGGTTTGGGGTATGTGAAAGAGCGTAGTGAAAGAGTGTAGTGTGTGCCAATTAGCCCCACCAAAACCAAATCACCCAAGGTTAGTCCTAATGTCTGACCATCCTATGGGGACTCTTCTTTACCTCCTCTATACTGACCCCACCTACTAATTGCTAGTGGTTAGGACCAGTATGTGGAACTTCAAGTTAAGTAAAGAAGTGTTTGGATTTCTAATGGTGAGGGTTCCTTTTCTATTTATATAGGAATAGTCAACAAGAAAATCCTATGGCTAGACCCTAGGCTACTGAATAAGAAAAAACTAGAACTCAACTAAAAATGAGGTCAACACGCACATCTGGATCATAATGGATGGCAACTTAAGATGCAATTTAGCCATACCAATTTTATAGAAGAAGCATACAAGGCAATGTATCTAAAGAACAAGTGGTTTGAAGAAGATTCAACCAGAGTTATTAATCATCTTCTGTTCTTTTAAATATGCTTTCTAAATGCTGAAGGAGAGACTAACGATAGGCCAGAATTTGTTCTATCAACTAGGGAATGGAATTAAGTTTGTGTTTTAGAGTTTATGTGTTGAGTGTTTGCTTATGTGTTTAGTGTTTGTTTAATGTTAAGTGTTTTAATATGGGTTTTATGTTATTAAGAGCTAGTATTTTGTTTAGGAATTTTCTTATCCTAGACTATTTGGATTGAGAATCTATGTATTTGAAAATGTTTGTAATATGTATTTGAAAATATGTATTTGAAAATGTTTGTAATTGTTCGTGAATTAATATAAATATTTTGTTTGTGCGAAATTTTGTGTTGAATTAAATCACTTTAAATTGGTGAATCTTGAGTAAGAAAAGAGTAAAACGAGAGAAAATAGTTTTTACATTGTTTTGAGACCATAGAGCGTTGGATGACTTAGGCTAGGAGTGCATTTCACTTAAATAAAAAAAATTAAAATTTATGCACTGACACGTAACCACCAAAAAGCTGGCGCCTAAGCACTGAACCATTCGTGCTTAAGCATTAGTTCAAGAAAACCATTTCAAGAATGGTTTTAAGTGAATTTTTGGGTCGAAAAACACCATTAACGAACCTTCACTCGCCTCCTACCTTTAGTTTTCGTGAATTGGGAGCTATAGCATCACCTATTTTAAAGATTTCTTGGTGAATTCAAGCCAAATTTGTTAGATTTGATCTTCTTGAGGTAAGAGCTTCACTTCTATGCAAAATTTTTTTATTTTCACCATGTATTTTGAGCACTTTCATGAGCTACTCACCATGTATTTTGAGCACTCACCATGTATTTTGAGCACTTTCATGAGCTACCCCAAAATCACTATTCATGGTGAAAATTTGGAAAAATTGATAAATAATGCATGAATTTGTTAGTTTAAGCTTTTAAGAGTTGAGTTTAGTGATTTGGAGTTGATTGTGAAATTTATTTTGAATTTTTGTGAAGTGATTTGGAGTTGATTGTGAAATTTATTTTGAATTTTATACATTTTTTTAGAAAATGGCACCAAGAATGAAGAGAATCAAGGGAAAAGCTTCACTCGATTCAATTGAAGTTGTCAGTTCAAGAGCTCAGGATTGGTCTAGTGATGCACTGCATTCGAGGGCATTCCACTGCATTCGAGGAAATTAATTCCTGAGCGATGTTTCAAAAGTCCGGGAGGAGCTGTAGAAGAGTTGATTATTAGCCGCCAGTGGGAGCGGTTCTGTTATTTTTCTACTGTCATCGTGAATTTTGTGGTACGAGAGTTCTATGCTAATCTCCTGGAGGTTGATGAAGGAGTCATAGCGAGGGGGAAGACAACACCAATTTCTCCTGAGGTAATTAATCAGTTTTATCATCTGTCCCCAGACACTTTATGTTTTTATTCAAACTATAGTCCTACTGAGGAGGAGCTAGACGAGATTATATCATATTTGAATGTTGGGAGAGGGTATTGGAAAATTACAAATGAAAGAAGAGTAAACTTTTCTACTTCAAATTTGGATGACACTGCAATGACATGAAATTATTTTTTTTTTTATTCATCTGCTACCTACAAATCATTTGAGTGAAGTGACTCGAGAGACAACAACTTTGAACTATTGTATTCAGCAGTCCAAGACAATTGATATGGGAGGATCGATTTATGGAGTTATTACCAGTTTAGCTGCCCCTGCTTCTACTGTAGGTTTGGGATTCGCATCCTTGATCTATTTGTATTTAGTGAGTAGTTATTATGTCTGGTAGTAATTATTTTAATTGTGTTGTTGTATTTAGTTAGTGTTTATTGAAATTGAACTTAATTCATTGAACTTAATTCTGGAATCTTAGGAAGGTTTAAAATTTAGCTAACTTGCTACTTAAAGCTGCATATTTAAAATTTTCAAATTACTACTAGTTATTTTTCTTTATCTTGTAGTCATGTATGTTTATTTGCTTTTATGTTATACTCCACTGCATAGAAGTCTAGAAGTCTGATGAATCTCTACTGATGAATCTCTATATTTTAAGTAAAAGAAAATTTGATCAATTAAATTTTTACTCTTGTTTTTAATTTTTATGCTTGCTTATTTAGGATCTAAAAATCCTTGCAAGCATGTTATAGTTAGTTTTCATTCTTGCTTATTTATATATGATACCAAAATATTTTATTTCTATTAAAAAATTATGTTTGGGGGAGAAATGAAAAATTTTTAAAAGAACATAAAAGTTTATTTGTTCTCAAATTTATTTCAAATAAATTTGATTTTGATTTGAAAAAGGATTATGCATATGAAGTTATATTAGGGAAGTAGAATTTTGATTTTAGAAATGAGTAAGAGAATTTAGTTAAAATTTATAGTAACGAAGAAAAAATTAAATTTCAAATTTTTTTGTGTGGAAAATGCTAGGTATTGTGTACCTATCTTTAGTAGGAAAAATTATATTTTTAAAAAAGTTAGAAATTTAGACCATTTGTTTTCAAAAATTAAATTTCCTTTATTGAAATTAATTTTCAAAACTATTATTATGTTCTTAAGTGAAGGAAAAATATCAACTCTTTGCTTTAATTAAGGAAGAGTGGAATTTAAGACCATTAATGACCTATCCAAATATAGTAATCTTTGCCTGAAAAGAAAAGAAAAAGAAAAAGAAAGAAAAAGGAAAAAGAAAAGAAAAAGAAAATAAAAAGGTGAAAGAGGGAGGAGAAGCTTGAGGATTAGTGTCTAATCAAAAATTGGTTCCACATCTGATTTTTTTTAAGTATAAGACTTGAGAAACTCTTAATCTTAAGGATATAATATAGTGAGTAAAATTATGCTTATTAAAAATTTTTAAGTGGAGATGATAAAATGCCTAAACTTTATATTTAGAAAATCTACAATATTTCAGAATTAGATAAGAACTCATATTTTCATATTTCTTAACATTAAAAATTTCTAAACTATAAGTTGGTTTCATTTAATAATATTTTTTCTAAATTGGACTACTATATTTCTATATCAAAATGTTGGTAATTCCTAAAGAAACTCATATACATTTTCTACTTATTTTGTTTTTTAAGAATTGAAAGGTCACTTAACGATAAGTAACATCTTTTGTTTGTGGGATTTCGATACACCAAAAATATATAGTATTTTTATACACAATTTTATACCTATTTTTATGATAATGTACTTTAACGAAAGGTATTTGTGTGTTTTTTCTTACAAGTACATTCAAATGGATGAAAAATGCTAAAAGGAGTGAAAAAGAGTCAAATTTGGAGAAAAATGAATAAAGGTGTAAAAATGAACTTGGGCGCCTAAGCGCCCACTCTGACGCCTAAGGGCCCACTCTGACGTCTAAGCGCCAGAGGCTCCACGCCTAAGCACCAGGTACCCCGCGCCTAAGTTCCAAAAGTAGTTACTTGATAAATTATTTAATTTGAGTGAATTTTTGAAGAGGAGTTTGACCCTTAATAAAAATGTGGGAAATAGCCCATAGACACAAAAATTTATTCAATTGTCTTATGAGGAGACACATTTATTTAGAGACACCAAGGAACCCCTTGGATTTTTATAAGAAAAGGTTTAGATTTTCCAAATGAAGAGGCCAACCATCCATCAAACTTTACAACCCATCGTTTGTCGCCGTCGCAGCCAACCACCTTTACGTTATTTTAGTTTATTTTGAGTGTTAGTTTGTATTGTGAGAGAAGGAAGAGAATTAAAAGAAACTTTAAGATATTTGGTGGAGAAAACTTGAGATAAGTGTTGATCTTTGTGTCTACACTTGGTTTTAATTTATATTTGTTGTTTGTGTGAATGATTTCTACTTTTAAAATCATGTGTGGTTGTGTTTTCTCCATGGATTTTGAGTATTTTTCTTTATATTTTTCCTTAAAATGATAAGTAATTAAATATCTAAAGGAAGTTGTGTGAATTATTAGACTCCATTGTTGGAAGAAGTTGTGATGATTTGAAACCTTGCACTTCATTTACTTCTTGATTTGGCCAAGTAAGATGTTAATACCTGTTGTGAGAACTTGTAAGATCCGAGATGGTATTTTCTTAGTCAATAAATAGTTAGAATGATCTATTAATTTCATGAATGAGAATATAGTTCATAGGGTTGAGTGCAAATAAATTTGAGTGCAAATAAATAGGGCAAATAAATAGGGAAATATATTTTAAAGTGTGTAGAATTGGAGGACTTTAGCGTGAGAGGATAAAGCCCCCAATTTGATTTATAGTTTTAGGTTTTCAAATGCGATGTTAGCCCCTAGTGGAGGCCAGGGGGGGGGAGAGGAGGCAACTCTAGAGTGAGAGCTAGTGTCTTCCCTGCCTAGCTGGTCTTAAAGACTATTAAAACTATAGATTAGCCAATGTTCTTTATAACATCTCAACTAAGTGTAAAGAATATTATTGCTCCTATTTGGCATAAAATATTTAACGTACTTCCACCACAAAATATTTATATTTATCATTGATTCATGATAGGGAAAAAAGATATTTTATTTAAATTACCTTCATCTTGTAAGTAATTTAGTTAAGTCAATTAGTTGCTTACTTTATTTTCAATCATAAAAAATTACAAAAAGAATCGAGCTTTTATTCCTACTTTAGAATCTTATGTTTAAGTAAAAATTATTGCTAAGTAAAATTTTGTTATCTAAAGTTAGTCCTCCCTGTGGGATCGATATTCGGGACTTAATCAGAAAGTCTTATATTACTTTGATAACGATACGTATACTTGCATAGTATCCCATATTGAAAAATTATAACTGCATTCTTATTTGCTTCATAGTGAAAGAGTTACCTAGCTCTTGCTTTGGATCAAGTTTTTGGCTTTGTTGCAAATTAAGATTATCTATTAAAGAAATTAATTGCATACATCGCATTTTACATCTATATATATACAAAATTAGGATCACTTACGTCATTTAATGTAATATTTTTACTAAAGACAATCTTCTTCTCTTCCTGAATATAAATTTTGAAACCTTTCACTCCATTTCTGTAGCTAATAAATATTACATTCTAGGCTCAAGATTCCAACTTATCATTCTAGGTGTGGTAGTAAGATGGACGTCAAAATACCCTCATGTGCTCAAATTCTTTAGTAGGATGGTCTGACCACATCTCTTTTAGGGTATTCCTATTAATAACAATATAATATAGATGATTCAACAAGTTATAAACACAGTTTAAAGGACTCTTTATAATCCAAGATAGGACAACATACATAAAACTTTCTCCAACAAACTTTAGTTCAATTATCTACCATCCCATTATGATATATAGTCTCTCTAACAATGAAATGGTGCTCTATCCTAGCTTTTTGACAATATTATAAGAACACGTCTGATGTGTATTCACCTCTACTATCAAATGAATATACTATATTAGTTTACCGGTCTGAGTTTCTATAGACTTCTTCCAAGTTATGAAAGTATCCAACAACCTCACTCTTTTTTATCATGGCGTACGCCAAAATATATATAGAGTAAACATCTGTTGTGTTTTCCTACCTATTACACAATATTTGTAAAAATTAGCTTACAAGTTCTCTCTCTCTTTTGTTCAGTCCTTTCTTTGGAAAATTTTGAAGTGAAGTCTACAACATGTGCTAGTTACATATGCCAAAATGTAGTAGCATCAAAAGAATCATCGATAATAATAGATTTTTAAATTATTTTATAAATTTGAAGATTTTATTGGATGAGATGATGAACTCCTTCATAAAAATTAATGCTCGATGATATATCCACAAAAATTCTACCTCAATAACTACCATCTAGCCCTTGGCTTCTAATTCCCCAACAAATTAAAACATTCTTCCTAATATCAATAATATGTCTTACATCAGTTTGATCTCTCACAGCACCATCATGCATCCTAAAAAAGATACTCTCCACACTAATATTAGGATAAGATTGATTATTTATCATAGTCATTATTTCTCATAGTCACATAATTGTAATCAAGCTTTTGGTACATACAAAAAAAAATTGATGTGGATAAATGTGATAGGTGATGCAGATAATTTATGTGATGTGCATTGTAAATATCTTTCAATAGTACAATACACACACGACAACCCTAATAGGAATTATGCAATTCAATCCCAATTAAATTAAATTCAATATAAGTAATTTTATCTTTTAAAATCTTTAAGCTACCAAACTACGTAATAATAACTCAAGTTTACGTATCGCTCAAGTAATAAAGGGCTCTAATAGAGTCCTAAGTATCGATCCTACGAGGAGTTGGAAATTATTATGGTTATAATGTCAAACACAATATTTAAACTATAGAACTTAAGTAAGCAAAGCAAATCTAAAGTAAATTTAATGTGTGCTAAATGAAATGGAGTTAAAATAATTAAGTTAACTAAACTAATTGCTAAACATCAAAAGTAAACTTATAATAACTAAACAAAGTTTTGAAACAAAGAGTTTAAATTTAAGAAAGCACCATTCCCCTTTACAATGAGTTTATGGAATGTGAAGAAATTAAAATCATTTAAAATACATATATAAATTATATTTTGTCAAAAAGGAGTAATCATATTTTTTACTCTCTGAGAGTGCATAAATAACATTGACTAATCTAGAGTTTGGTCTCTAAATCCTTGGTTAGATTGAGAGGATACTGACTGTCACTCCAGAACTCTCACTTCTCCCTCGCCTGAGGGCTAACAATCTCGCTTTTGTTTCGAAGAAACTAGACCAAATTGATGATTTTAATCTTTCACCTTAAAATCTTCAATTTTGCACCCTCAAAGTATATTTCCCTATTTATTTGCATGCAAAACCAAGGATTACATTCTCACCCATGAAATTTAGCATGACTCTTACCTTGTTGAAGAAAGCATAGCCCTTTCTGATCGTATGTTTCTCAAAAAATTTTAACCTTTCAATTGGACTTATCAAAAACTAAATGAAGATCAGGGTTCGAATCATTACAATTTATTGACATTTAAAACCATGCAAAAAACACTAATTCTTCATAAAACAATATCTCATTGTAGGGAGATAGATAAAGAAGACTACTTAGCTAAAGAAAATCATATCTCACAAAATACAAATTTCATATATAAAAACAAGTTTTTAAAACAAAGAAAGAAATAAACACAACTTATCTCACACTCCTTCCCAAAAAAATCCCTAGAAGTTCCCTTTAAGCACTTTGTCTCTTTACAATCACACTCAATTCTCTTTTAGAAGTGTAATGAAGGAGAATCTCTTACCTTCCCTCTACTCTTACGTCCCTAGAAGAAAATTCTCTCTTCTCCAAGACTTCTCTCTCACGCCAAAACCAGTCTCTCAATATCACGACCTCTTTCCTTGGACTCCTCTGCTTTTTAATTAAGTCCAGCAATCTTTCAAAAGGATTATAAAATTTCCTCCAGTTTTTTCCCCAAAAGTCACATCTTTTAACACCAAGAGATAAGTCCTTTCATCCAAGAGACATATCTCTTCATTAAAGAGCCTTCCAAAATTTCATTATCCATTCAACCACTCCATGGGATGTTTGAATTGTTTGGAGCATTCAGAAACTGCTAAAAAATAGTCGTGAACCACCTTACTCCGTCTTAATTCATCTCTAGCGCTTCTGGCGCCAGCCTAATGAAGTTCGCACTGTTCTATGAATTATGTCGCTTCTGGCGCCAATTCTAGCACTTTTGGCGCCACTTCTTTGTAAAATGGCACCTCTGGTGTCGACTTTCTGGAAAATGGCACCTCTGGCGCCAGGATCATGAAAATGTCTATTTTGGATCAAAATTTCCTCATTTTTGCTACTTTTTGCTCCAAAAACCTAAAATTGATATCCCTGCAACAAAAACATGACAAAACCTTTTCTTTAAAATGTCATATCACTAAAATAAGTATAAAATATATACATAAAATAGTACATTATTTTGGTGTATTAAAATCCCCCAAACTTAAATGTTACTTTTCCTTAAATGACACTTTTACTACATAAAAATATGACTTATGAAAAAGATTAACTTATAAACTTCAATAATTTGTTTCAATAAATATAATAGTATAACTTAAGAAATTATTTTAATAACTTAGATTACTACTAAAAGTATAAGAAGACCTAGTAATCAAGTTTAAGAGTTCTGAATCTTCATTCATTTCAAGAAGAATTGTAATTTATCATATCAAAGATGCCTAAAGTATCCATATAAAAAAGAATTTCATGGAACTTTATTAGTAATGATGCTAATAATCAGATACAAATTTAGAAAATGTAATAAAGCCTTTTTCCTCAAGTTGATTTAAGTGAAGCCAAAAGTGAAGCCAATTTTTGCCTTAAGTTGATTCAAGTGAAGCTAATTTTTAATTAGGCATCTCCTCAGGCTTTTCTTTTTCTTTTTCTTTTTCTTTTTTTTTCACTTTGTTCACGTAAGGATTACTATATCTGGATAGCCTTTAATAATTTTTTTCTTCACTATCATTTTCTTAAAGTCAAAACTTCTTACCTTCCATCATTTTATAAATTCATATTAACTTTGAAGATTTTTCATAAAGTCTCATTCTTTTCTTCTTACATGAAATTCTAAGTTTTTTAATACTTCAAAAATACAATTTCCTTTAAATAGAAAAACATAGTCTTATTCTTTCATACTAAATATCTTAACTCTAGAATTGACCTTCATTGCTAAAGATTTTTGCTTAAATTTACCATAATATTTATAAACAAAAATATAGTTATTTAAAAATTAAACTCTAATATCCATGGTTATGTTAAATTAATTTTAAAAGTATAGTTAATTGAGGAAAAATAAATTTTGATTCACTTCTTTTAAAGAATTTTTTCTTTCCCCCAAACTTAAGTTTTTAAATAATAAGTTATGTATGAAGTAAAAAAAAATTGCAAGTGAAAGAAAACAGTAAATGCATAAAAATAAAACTAACCTGTAGAGGATTCTGAATAGGAAACTTGGTTCTTGATATTTTGCAGGTGCTAACTTAATAAGCACAGGCTTTAAAGCATTAAATGACATAATATATCAAAGGATTTGATAAGAAAAGATAAATTAAAGACATAAATAGTAAACTAAAGCAACTAAAAATAGTGAAAAATAAAAATCCACAATTTACCATTACATATACCAGTTTAATAGGTCCACAAACTAAGCACATAAATTTTGCCACTCATACCATCAACAAACAAAAAATAAAAACAAACAAAAACCAAATAAATTTTTAAATTTTACTCTTCATCATCCAAATTTTACTCTTCATCATCCTCCTCTTCCTCTTTTTCTTCTTCTTCTTCTTCTTCTCGCACATACGGCGTGAAGTTGGGGAATGTTGGAAACTCTACTGTATGATCACCCCTCAAAAATATATTCATCGCCTCTTCATTTGCAATGTCGTGCTGGAAACTTTTCTGCTTATATTCATCATTGTAGGCATTTTTGGCTTCTATACTGCCTCTTTTTTCTACATTGCTATATGATCTTATTGTTGATCATTAATTGTTCCATAATATTTTTAAGTGGAACAGAACTGGAAGTAGATGGTCTTGCAGCAGATGTAGAGATTCTATCACTACTTCCACACCTAAGTCCAACAAATGATTCAAATTTATGCATGGTGGGTTTTCCAATGGGTTTCAATGGTTGCAACATTTCTTCATTTCTACCAAATTCTACTCTTGATCATTCACATAAAGTGAAAATCTAGGCAGGATATCCCAAACCACTACCTATCCCACTTATAGCAATGCTCTGAGCATTTTGCACAATAAGGGCACTAATATCAATTGCTTTCATTTATTGAAAGAGGAAATTCAGCACTGCTCTTTCCTTAGTTACTTTGCTCAGGTGATTAGTTGGAGGCAACTTTGTAGAGATGAAGTAATATCATGCCTTAGATTGAACACTTAACATGGAAGTGGAGAAATTGACTTTGTGATTATTTTTAACCTTCAATTCTCCTCTTCCATCAGTCAGATAGGCAATTACTTCATCAAGTGATGAATCAGTCATCGCAAATGCAACATACTCATAATGAAATGCCTTTCTCAGTCCATAAAGTTCATTGATTCTTCTTTGAGTAAATTCAACTTGCTAACCTTAAACATAAATTTGATTGTACGTTGTCACCCAAAGATTGACAAAGAATTTGCAAATAAGAGGAACAATGGATATTGTGGTGAAGTGGTAGAAAGTTTCCCATTTCTGAGGAATAATCAGCCTTTCAACCTCTCCTCCCGGATTTGAAAATGCTTGCTGCTGAATAAACTTCTTTAAGCCTTTTGAGTATTATAATTAGGCTGAGCCTTCAAATAAACAAATATCCTTCCATCAAAATCTTCAATAGGCTTTCCTCTCTTTACTATTAGATTTCTAATAATTTCTATATAAATTTAAATAAAGGCCAAAAAAATTCCCAATATCATAAATCAAACTCCAAAAGTAGGAATATTTGGTAAGAAGCTTTTGACCATGGGTTCTCTTTAAACTTCTTCAAAAAACTTACAAATTTTTGGATTTCCAAAATCTAGGGTAAATCCATGGTGAAAATAAAAAAAATTTAAGTTGAAGTGAAGCTCTTACCAAAAGAAGATAAAATACAAGACTTTAAAGCTTTGAAATCTCCTCAAATCTACCAAATGTGAAACCCTAGGTTTAGTTTTGGCCTTGGTTTAGATTTAAGAGACGACCTAAGCAGTAAAAATGGAGTTTTAGATGGGTATTTTGAGGTTTTAAGTGAATTTGAGCATTTTTGGGAAACTGGCACCTTAGGCGCCAATGCCAAAAGTTTTCAAATTTCAATTTTCTTCAAAAATCTACTGCATTACACACCAAGTCAACCTCTAATTAACTTAATTCAACACTTATACTCATAGTTAAACAATTTTCTAAACATAATTTCATAAATGACACAAAACTCACATTTATATTTAAAATCCAAACAATTACAAACTAACAGTTTTCAAGCCAACACATCAAATTCAGCGTTGAAATCAAGCCAACAAACTAATGCTAAAGCCTAAATATAAAACATTTATCAAACAACACATCTAAGGTTCCTCAATAAAAGTAAATCAAATACAAAAACATAAAATATAGAAGCAATTATAACTACGAATTTTGTACTAAAAGGAGTTCAAACATTTTTTTCACTTTCATCTTCTTGAATGTTTCCCATGGATTGGTAGTGCACGTACAAGTTGTAAAAGGGTCGGTGAGGAAATTCGTCCGTTGAATCTTCTTCAACCCAAGCATTTTTCTTGAACATGAGTACCAAACCTTCTTCAATACGTCAAGTGAGTTCGAAGTGCTCCTTCATCCTCCAATTCAGATTGGTGAAGCATTTCAAAAATATTTCTCATTGAATGCATAAGATTTTGTACCTCTTTTTCCAACTTCTTAATCCTTTTCAAAAGGGTATTCAAACAAAAGTAAGGCTGAATAGGGGATGAATTTTGAGATTAGTGATCCATAATTATATTCATATCGTTCTCTTCCCCAATTCCTGTGTAGTTGCAATAAACTTCTGGGTCCATAGGCTTCCAAGAGAGAAACACTTCCCCCAACCCGTTTTCCCAACCTTCATAAGGCACTTGCGACTGGCTACATAGCAGGAATATGGTAGATGGATGTCCCGGTCTAGAAGTTGATCCATTGATGATTAAACCCAAAACAAACTTTACTATGAAAGCACAAAGATCAATATGTTTTTTTGGTTTGAATATTTGAATACATTGAATACAATAATTCAAAATCACACTTTCCTTCGTCACTTTACTGAATTTCATAGTAGGAAGTAGTTTTGATGCAATAAAGAAATGTCATGCCTTCGATGCAGGATTCAATACTGATGAAGAAAAACTTACCTGTCCATTATCTTTAGTCTCACAATTTGCATCTTCATCAATAAGGTATCGATAAAGTTTATTCAAGTTGTCTCTCATTGAGAAAAAATTTGCATAGTGATAAATAGGAGCACTTTCGATCATAAACATGTTGTTTGTTCTCAAAGGAGTGAATTGTACCCACCTGCCTCGAACATAGAAGACTCCTTAATTAATTCCATGAAGATTAGCGTAAAACTCTTTCACCATAGGAACTAATATAGCGACAGTGATATAGCAAAAGTACTTCTTAGCATCTCTAAGCAATAATTTCCTCCACTCGAGTATTTGGCAAGTTGAATCCTTGACTCACAAAGCCTTGCTCCTTGATTAGTCTCTTCTTCACAAGAACTCTATCGTATAACATCTGTGTATCAAAAATGACAAAATTCCTCTTATTGAAATTTCCATATCTAGCGGTTTCTTTAGAGTGAGAAGCCATAGGATAAGAAAAATGGAGACTTCCCATTCGTTTTCCACTCTTAAATAATTTTACGATTCCATTTTTGGGAGTTACTAGGAAGGAAACCCATAAAAAATTGTCAAAAACCACCTTTTGAATCATCCAAAGTTATTTCCGTTATCGTGGCGCTTCTAGCTCCAACGCTTTTTTAAAAAGGCGCCTTAGGCGCCAGTTCAGATTTCTACATCATTTTATTATAAGTTCAAACGACTCAAATTTTTCATATAAGTTAGTAAATAATGATGTTTAAATGTATTTTCTTAATATGCAAATCTCTCAAATACATAGAATTCATAAAGAAAGCATGAATATATATAATACTACTTACAAAAGCAGGTAAACAATATAATCAAAAATAAATATGGGATGTCTCCCACAAAGCGCTTGGTTTAATGTCGTCAGTCCGACATTCCCAGTTTTTACTCTGGGTGACCAAACATTACAATCTCTTCAAAAACTGGTCTTTGACCATCAAAATATGGTTTCAGTCTGTGCCCATTTACTTTAAATATCTTTCCACGTTTGTGATTTTAACTATTAACAACTCCATAGGGATAAACTTTTACAACTTTGAATGGCCCTGTCCACCTAAACTTCAGTTTTCCAGAAAATAATTTCAATCTTGTATTGTATAATAGAACTTCATGTCCAAGCTCAAATTCCTTTTTTATTATCTTCTGATCATGTCATTCTTTTATTCTCTCCATATATATCTTAGCATTAACATAAGATTCATTTCTAATCTCTTCAAGGTCATTTAGTTGTAATAATCTTTTCTCATCGGCAACTTTTAAATTAAAATTAAACTCCTTAATCTCACGATAAGCTTTATGCTCCAATTCTACTAGTAAGTGACAAGTCTTCCAAAAAATTAATCTATGTGGGGACATTCCTATAGATGCCTTATAAGCTGTCCTCCAAGCCCATAATGCAATATCTAATTTAGCAGATCAATTAATTTTATTAGGATTTACAGTTTTTTCAAAAATTCTCTTAATTTCATGATTAGAAACTTTTGCTAAACCACTAGTTTAGGGATGAAAAACAGTTGCAATCCTATGTATAATATTATATTTTCCACCAATTTTTTAATTCGTTTGTTCCGAAAGTGAGATCCCCCATCAGTAAAAATTATGCTTGGCATTCCATACCTTGTAAAATTATTTTTTATTAAAAATTTTGAAACACTCCGAGCATCACATCTAGGTAAAGCAATTTCTTCAATCCAGTTTGATACATAATCCACTATATATA
>NW_018250824.1:22739-45686 GCF_001263595.1 Phalaenopsis equestris | reverse complement strand
TATATATATATTAACATCTCTAAATAGAGTAGACCAATAAAGTATAGATTGTAAAATTTTGTGTGTTGTTCTATCAATCCCAAAATGACCACCAAACTAAGAATCATGACATTTTTGGATAATTTCTTCAATTTCTTTATAAGGCACACATCTCCGCATAACTAAATCATTGTATTTTTTGTACAAATATGGGTCATCCCAAAAGTAAGATTTTACATCCTGAATAAACATCTTCTCTTGTTATTTTGTCAACCCATATGGTAAAATACTTCTAACAAAGTAGTTTACAATATCAGCATACCACGGTATTTCCCATAATTTAACAACATAAAGTTGTTCATCAGGAAAAGTTTCATTAATTTCTTTATCAAGGTCAAATGTTTCTTCCTGTTCAAGTTTAGATAAATGATCAACAATTTGATTATCAAATCCTTTTCTATCGACTTTCACAAAATCAAATTCTTGCATCAGAAGTACCCATCTAATTAATCTTTGTTTCACATCCTTCTTTTTCATCAAATATTTTATATCAGAGTGGTCTATATGCACAACATATTTAACTCTAATTAGATATGACCTAAAGCTATCAAAAGCATAAAAAATGGCTAATAACTCTCTTTCAATAGCGTTATAATTAATTTGAGCATCATTGAGAGTTTTGCTAGTGTAATATCTAAATTTAAAAATTTTATCATATCTCTGCCCTAAAATAGCTCCAATTACTTAATCACCACCAATTGCATAATCACTAGCATCACACATTAATTTGAATGGTTTCTCTCAATCAGGTGAAACAATTATAGTAGGAGTGATCAATTTCTCTTTTAATGTTTCCAAGGCATTAAGGCACTCTTGATTGAAATAAAATTTTGTATCGTTTTTCAAAAGTTGGCATAAAGGCTTTGTAATTTTTTAAAACATCTTTGATATATCGCCTATAAAATCAGCACATCCTAAAGAACTTGTAACTCCTCTTATAGTAGTTGGTGGATGTAGGTTAAACAATACTTTAATTTTTGTCGGATCTACTTCCATGTCATTTTCTAAAATTTAATGCCCAAGCACAGTTCTTCCTACAACCATGAATTGACATTTTTCCCAATTTAATAATAGATTCGTCTTTTCACATCATTCTATAACTTTCTCTAAATGATTTAGACATATTTCAAATGAAGTTCCAAACACAAAAAAATCATCCATAAAGACTTCTATCCCTTTTCCAATTAAATCACTGAAAATCGATATCATATATCTTTGAAATGTCGCATGCGCATTACATAAACCAAAGGACACTTGTCAAAAAGAAAAAGTACCATAAGGATTAGTAATGGTTGTCTTCTCTTGATCCTCTTAAGTAATTGGTATTTGATGATAGCCGGTATATCCATCTAAAAAGCAAAAATATTTGTGTCTGCTAGTCTATCCAACATTTGGTCTAAAAAGGGTAAAAGAAAGTGATATTTCCTCGTGGCCAAATTTAATTTTCGATAATCTATGCATATTCTTCATCCAGTGACTTGTCCTATTGGTCTTAATTCATTATTCTCATTATTCACTACAGTCACACCCCCTTTCTTAGGAACACGTGAATCAGACTTACCCAAGCACTATCTGAAATAGGATATATTATTCCTGCATTTAACCATTCTAAAATCTCTTTCTTAATAACTTCTTTCATCATAGGGTTTAATCTCCTTTAAGGATCAATTTTTGGTTCATGATGTTCTTTCAAAAAAGTTTTGTGCATACAAATCGCAGGACTGATTCCTTTAATATCAGCTAATGTCCATCCAAAGACTTTCTAATATCTTCTTAAATTTTCCAACAACTTTTGTTCTTGTGCTTCAGTTAATTCAGAGGATGCGATAACAGATAATGTGGATAAATCTTCTAAAAAGGCATATTTTAAATGTGTAGGAAATATTTTTATTTCTATTTCAAGAGTTTTCTCAATCAATGAAATCAAATTTTTATTATTATCTATAGGATGTAACAATTTAAATTATTCCTAAACATAATCTAATTATTCATTACTCACTTCCATAGAATCCTAGAATTATATCCTCATCCTCATAATCCAAATATTCTTCTACATTTTTATTTTTAAATTTATTTGTTAAATACTCATTGTTTAAATAATCGTTAATTTCCATTCTGAAGCATTCATCCTTTCTTCTTTTGTTGGATATCTCATTGACTTTGCAATATTAAATGTGACCTTTTGATCGCTAACTATCATCATTAATTGTCCTTTATGCACATCTATCAAAGCTCTTCGAGTAGAAAGAAATTGTCTTCCTAAAATGATAGAAATTTCTTTATCTTTCTCCATATATAACACAATAAAATCCATAAGAAAGATAAATTTATCAACCTTTACCAAACCATCTTCTATAAATCCTTTAGGATAGGTAATCGAACGATCAGCTAACTGAAGAGTTACAGTAGTAGGTGAAATTTCTACTAAACCCAACCTTTTGAAAATCCATAGAGGCATATGATTAATATTGGCTCCCAAATTGCATAAAGCTTTTCCAAAAAATCTTTCACGAATAGCACAAGGAATAGTAAAACTATCAGGATCTTTAAGTTTTTTAGGAAGCTTTTTCTGAATTATAGCACTACACTCCTCACTAAGTGTACCATCACACTATCTGTAAAGTTCCTTTTTTATTAATTATATCCTTCATAAACTTCACATATCTTGGCATTCATTCCCGGGCTTCAACAAATGGAATGTTTATGTCAGTTTCCTCAATATTTTTAAAAAGTTTGTAAATTGGTTATATTTATTTTTCGGCTTCAATCTTTGAAGAAATGGAGATGGTTGTGTTTCTACTATAATTTTCATTCGTTTGATAGGATATTTTGACTCAAAATGAAAATTTTCATTAGATTTTTCATTTTCCACCCCTTCTTTTTCAACTTCAACTTCAACTTATTTTGAACTTTTGTTTCCAATTGTTTTCCACTTCTCACTTAAACAACCTTAATTTGCTCTTTGTTCTGACCTTTAGGATTAATTTCAACATTACTAGGAAACATTCCTGGAAGTCAATTACTAAGTGTAGTAGCAATACATCCTAATTGATTTTTCATGCTTCTATTTTTAGCTCCTTGACTTTGTAATTGATTTCCCATTTACATATTTATTCCTTCATTGACAATTTTTTCTCCTTACTCTAGAAATTGCTATTGAAACCTAAAGGGTAATAAGGTTTGTAGTTCAAATTCCTTTGATTTTTGGACTTTCCCAATGGTCTTGCAGCATTTTTCCTCCATTGCGGATTTTCAGCATTAGAGTTATTATTACTCAACTTGAAATTTGGGTGGTTTTTCCAACCAGGATTAGAATAATTGGAATAAAGATTATTAGATCAATTGTTTATTGCATTGTCATACAAAGATTGAGATTCTATCATTTTTCCCAATAAATTTTCCTCCAATATAAGAGTTGTTTGAGAATAATTCATTTTATATTGATCTTTCTTCTTTGATATTGAGTAATTTGAGCAGCCAACATAGAAATTGCATCAGAATCATGAATATCAGCTACTCTTTTTGGATTTACCCTCTTAGAGGGACATTGAAAATTTTTAGTAGCCATCTCTTCAATTAAAGAATATGCTTCATCAAATGGTTTTGATGTTAATGATCCACCAGCTACAACATCAATTATTGATCTAAGAGATCCAACCAATTCATAATAAAAAGTTTTAATTATTAAACAATCTGGCAATGCATGGTATGGACACTTCCTAAGGAGATCTTTAAATCTTTCCAAAGCTTTATAAATTGATTCACCTTCAAACTGACCAAAAGTAGTAATATCATTTTTAAGCTTAGCAGTTTTTGATGGTGGGAAATATTTAGATAAAATTTTTTGTGATAAGTATCCTCAAGTTCTGATAGATCCAAGTGCTAACGAGTTTGACCACATCTTAAATTTATCCCTTGGTGAAAAAGGAAAAAAATTTAAGTATAATGACATCATTCAACACTCCATCATATTTAAATGTAGCATGAAATTCTAGAGAACTAGCAAGGTGTAAGTTAGGATCTTAATTTAGTGTTCCTCCAAATTGATTATTTTGTACCATTTGGATAATAATAGGCTTAAGCTTAAATGAATTGGCAGCTACAGTAGGGTTTTGTATAATCAAATGAATTTCATCTGATGTAGAATTAACATAATCTTTTAAGGGTATCTGATGATGATCATTTTTATCTCCCAAATTATTTAAGTTGCCAGCCTTTTTGTTCAAATTCTCTATCTCTCTCTTTTTTTTTGAATTTTTCTAATTGTTCTTTCTAACTCCAAATTATAAGGTATTAAACTTACTGATCTTAAACTACGAATACATAAACACAAAAAACAATAAAAATTAGCAAACATATTAAAATATAAAGTTATTTAATCAAACTTTAGATAGTTTTTTAGTTAAAAAAAATTTCTTAATTATAAAGTAATTTACCGTTACTCTGGCAACGGTGCCAAAAACGTGATGCAGCGGTCGGATTTTGTGATGTGCGTTGTAAATATCTTTCAATATTACAATACACACATGATAATACTAATAGCAAGTATCCAATTCAATCCCAATAAAAATAAATTTAGTCTAATTAATTTTATCTTTTAAAATCTCTAAGCTACCAAACCCCACAAACCCCATAATAATAATCATAATAATAATGCAAGTATATGTATCAATCAAGTAATAAAGGGCTCTAATGGAGTTTTAAGTATCGATCCACGGGGAGTTAGAAATTCTTATGGTTATAAAGTCAAACACCAAACTATAAAACTTAAGTAAGCAAAACAAATGTAAATTAAATTTATTGTGTGTTAAATGAAATGCATTTAAAAGAACTAAATTAACTAAACTAATTGTTAAACTTCAAAATTAAACTTATAAAGACTAAACAAAGTTTTGAAACGAAGAGTTCAAATTTAAGAAAGCATCATTCCCCCATTACAATGCGTTTATCGAATGCGAAGTAATTAAAATCATTTAAAATACATATATAAAATTGTATTGTGCCAAATAGGAGCCAAATAGGTGTGCCAAATAGGAGCAATTCTATTCTTTACCCTCTGAGAGTGCATAAAGAACATTGACTAATCCAGAGTTTGGTCACTAAATCCGTGGTTAGGTTGAGAGAATATTGTTTGTCACTTCAGAGCTCTCACTTTTCCCTCGCCTGAGGGATAACTATCTCTTTTAATTTCTAAATAACTGAACCAAATTGGAGATTTTATTCTATTACCTTAAAAACTCCAATTTTACGCCCATCAAAGTACATTTTCCTATTTATTTGCATGTAACCACATGAATTACATTCTCACACATGAAATTAAATGTGACTCTTACATTGTTAAAGAAAGTATAGCCCTTTTGGATTTATTTGTATGTTTCTCAACAAATTTTAACCTTTCAGTTGACCAGATCTAAAAGTAAATGAAGATCAAAGTTAATGAAGATCAAAGTTTAAATCTCATCACAATTTATTAACGTTTAAAACCTTACAAAACAAAAGTAATTCTTCACAAAACCATCTCACGTTGTAGCGAGAAAGATAAAGAAGACTACTCAGAATTCATGAGAAGGATACAACAAAAACAAATTTCATATATAAAAATATGTTTACATAATAACGAAAGAAATGAACACAACTTATTTCACACTACTTCCCAATCAAATCCCTAGAATTTCCCTTTAAGCATATTCTCTCTTAATAATCACACTCAATCTCTCTTAGAAGTGCAATAAAGAAAATATCTCTCACATTCCCTCTCCTCTTAAAACCCTAGAAAAGAATCCTCCCTTCTCCAAGAATTCTCTCTCACACCAAAACTTATCTCTCAATCTCACGCCCACCTCACGCCCACCTTTCTCAAAACTCCTCTCCTTTTTAATTAGGTCCAGTCTTCTTTCAGAAAGAATACAAAATTCCCACTAAGTTTTCCCCCAAAAGTCGCAACTTTTAACCCAAGAGACAAGTTCCGTCATCCAAGAGACATATCTCTTCATTAAAGAGCCTTCCAAAGTGTCTAAATGCATGGAACCACTATATGAGACATTTGAATTATTTGGAACCTTAAAAAAACTGCTAAAAAATAGTGGCAAACCGCCTTACTCCATCTTAATTCATCTTTGGCGCTTCTGGTGCCAATTCAGGCTCCTCTAGCGCCAGCCTAATGAAGTTCGTATTTTTCTCTGGATTTTAGAGTTCGTAGTACCGCTTCTTTATAAAATGGTGCCTCAGGATTTTAGCGCTCCTGGAATAGATATCTTTTTATATTAGAATAGGATTTCTTCAAATGATCATTCATTAACTAGAAACTAAACTTATTATTCTTAACACTGTGCCCACATGATTTGTCACACTTTTGAGAAGTATCATTATCGTCACTTTTATTTGCCCAATTATTCTTCTCTCAATACCAAATATATTCAGGTGCAATGCCTCAATCGACTCCATTTTTGCAAAGTCTTTATCCATTTGATGAAAATCATGCTCCAACAACATTATGGTCATCTCACCATATTTCTGGGCCCCTTTCCTCATGAATGAGTGCTTATGTAAAATTTTCTTATTCATCTGAGAGTGAATTTAATAGAAGAATTGTCATGTCTTCATCTCCAATGTCCTCCTTTATATTTAACAAATCTACTAAAATTTTATAACATTATTCAAGTGTTCATCAATAGTAATCAGTAGTAACCCCACATCTCATCTAAAACATGTAAAGTCAATGCTTCATAGAAAAATGATTCTCCATACTCTTTATAAAATATTTGTTCCTTAATTTTCTTTGAAATTTTTATGCAATGGTCTCCATTAACCCTCCATATTTGATATCTTGAGATATTTAGTTTTAGATGAAGCCACAATCAGCCTGGTTCAACTTCAACTAATCTGTTTCTGACATCTCTTCAGTAAGTTCATCACTATCAAGAACCTCCTCAAAATTCAAACAGTAGAGCACATCCATCACCTCATACATCACCAAATGCTAAAGTTTATTTTCCATCAAATCTCATCATGTCAATCTTGATGAGATGTGTAACCACCAGATGAGTCAATATATTTTCCAGCATCATGTTGCATGTTGAAGTACACAACAACATTCTATTATCCATGGCTTCACTAGATCATGTAACCAAACTTGCTTCAATCTTTTCTATTGTTATAACATTGCTAGAATTATAATGGCTTAAGGAAAGAATCCTACCAATCTAGTCTAATACCAAAAACATGTGCAAAATAATGTAAAAATATTATGCAATAAGCAAATGGTCAAACATGGTGCAATCTCTATGACTTGATGTAAATCCACTTACATTAACATGGATTGGCTATTCCGCCATCAACAATTGAGGAGAAAATGTAAAAAATGACCAAACAAGGGTTACAACTCCTGACACAAAAATTATTCATAATACTTTGTCTAATAAGATAGAATAAGAGCATCTAAACTAAAAAAATTTCTAATATAAAAAAATATCCTGTAATTAGATCTACACTAACTACGTTACCAATATAAAGCTTTCTAATGTAAAATAATCATGTAATTTGATCTCTTTTACTTAAGTTACCTATTATCAATCTTCATAATATATAGACTTCATAATATGCAATCATTAGTTGTAATACTTTCCATAACACTGTCTTCATTTATCAATTTTATCTAAAAGATTTTATTCCTTAGTATGTGTTAGAATATTTGCAAAATTTGAGAGAAAATTTATCATTTTTATTTTATATATTAATTCTGCACAAAGACAAATGATGTTCAATCTACAATGAACCAAATGACAGTAACAGAAGTATAGGTGTCCCTCAAGAAATATGCATATTTGAGTGCTTATATTGGTCCAATAACAAACAAGTTAATTTCTAAAAGAGCAAAAGTTCAAATCTATTAACCATAAGTCTAACTCAGATAATAAAAAATGGAATAATTTTTTAAACCTAATTTTTATAAAGAGTTAAAACCATGTTGGTTTTTTATATTTTTAATGAAAGAAAATGTTTTGATTTTGAAAATAAGACTGAACAGATCTAAAATAAATATTATTTAAATAATCAAACATGACATTATAACTAATATGACACCTCAGAAGATGACAGCATTACTTAATAATGGGTTCAATTAGTCAAACTAAGAAATTTTTGAATATTTGTTTGGTCCACAAAAGTACCAACGGATCATTTCCCTATATAATCGAAGATTATATTGGGCATAGATTATCTAGGTTACTAATCTCCTATAGGGTCAAGCCCTTCTAATTAATTACATTTTAAGAAGCTAAAATCACATAAAAAACTCTCAACTAAGATTGAGGTTATGTCTTCAAGAATTCAAAGTTTAGTTTACACGATTGATTATTAGAAAATCAATTAGGAATGGCTCAATGTGGAACAGTTATTTCTGGATCCCATAGGAATGAAAATTAGGAGATGTTGAAGATATTGAATCGACTTGTAGTTACACAGTTATTTAGTTTCCTAACAAAAAAATTGACCCACTTTCTTTAGGCGGCTAGTATGCAAAATGGATATGTTATAAAGTTTAGAATTTGAGTTATAGTTTACACAATAGGGGTTCTATGCAAGTATACATATCGTTCAAGTAATATAAGTCTCTAATGGATTCCTGAATATCGATCCTACAGGGAAGCGGGGTAAGAAATCCTTTAGACTAAGTTCTAGTCAAATATTATCAGGTCTTAGTTTGGAATATCGATTAAGGGTGTTTCTCTAACATCTACTCCTACATACAATCTTAAATCTAAAGTTAAACTTAAATAGATAAATTGGTTTGATAAATTTTGAGGTGTAAAAACTACATTTCTCTTGTGATGACTAATGCAATTTTTTATGGGTTATAAATGTTTTTCAGTACCACAACACACAAGGCGGCTACTAAAAAATTTGAAAATTAACCACAATAAAAATTACTTAAGTATAATAAGTTTTCTCCTTTAAAATAACTAAAGTTGCCACTCCTAGTAAGTTAAGGTGTACTTTCAATTTCAAATCATCAATAGGTTGCAAATGCAAGCATACACATTGCTCAAGTAATAAAGGGCTCTAATGGATTCATAAATGTTGATCCTATAGAGAGGTGAAAATTTGTTTGGAAAATCACACAAAAGCACAATATTTAAACTATAGAAAACTGAAGTAAGAAAATAGGTCAAAATTTGTTTAATGCCACTAATGAAACTAAGTTTACTACACCAATCTCTAAACTTCAAAGTTAAATTTACTAAAACAAAACTAGGTTTTGTGACGAAGAGTTCAAATTTAAAATAGCATCCTTCCCCTTACAACGAGATTGTAGTTAGTGAATTATCAAATTGATGAAAATTGTATTATGCCAAATATGAGCAATTATATTCTTTATCCTTTTACAGGTGATAAAGAAAATTTGCTAATTCAGTGTTTAGTCTCTAAATTTGTGGTTAGGCTGGAAAGATGCTGGCTCTCACTCTAGAGGTCCTACTTTCCCCTCGCCTGAGGGAAAATATCTAGCTTTTGTTTCCAAACGCCTGGACCAAATTAGATATATTATAGAGTTTAGAATTTGATTTATAGTTTAGAGTTTAGAATTTGATTTATAGAGAATTTGATTTATAGTTTACACACTATGGGTTCTATGCAAGTATACATATCGTTCAAGTAATATAGGGCTCCAATGGAGTCCTGATTATCGATCCAACAAGAAAGCGAGGTAAGAATTTCCTTTGGCTAAGTTCCAATCTACTACTATGAAGTCTTAGTTTTGAATATTGATTAAGGGACTTTCTCTAAAAGCTATTCCTAAATACCAACCTAAATTTAAATTTAAACCTAGCTAAATAAATTGGTTTGGTGAATTTTGAGATGTAAAAACTAGCTTTCTCTTATGGTGACCTAGATAATGTGTAAGAATGAGATGCATAGAATCTAATGTGGTTAGTGACAATAGGAGCAAAAATTCCTTCCGAGTATGTAACATAGCTTAGTTAACCTAAGGTTGATTCCTTAAAATGACTAGTTGTCATGGTGAAACTACTAGCTTATCACCATAGAGTCTTCCTCTCTTAATATTCCTCTAATTGGTTCAAACTTAGATTTAAAGTACAAAGCCATTGATCAAACCGGTAGCAATCTAGACTGTCACCTTAGAGACACAAATTTACACCCAATCAATGAGTATCTCTTTAACAATGCATTGAATCTTTAGATTACTTTTCCTTCACTTATAAGTTCAATGTGGTTCCTGCTAGTTGTTAAAGTCATGGCCTTCTCGAGTCATAATGGGCTTACAACAAATTTTAACATACCAAATGGCCATATTGATAATTAAATGAAGCATGAAGTAAGAACCATCAATATGATATGAAAAAAATATTAAAAAATGCATCCTAAATTCCTAAATATTTATCTAATTCATTGTAAAAGAAAAGTACAAATATTCCTGCAGGCAGCACCCCTATTTGCTCTTGTTTGCCTACGTTTTACCATGTTTCAGCTCCAATCCACTCTGAGTGATATACCTGAAAGACAGATATGAAATTAACATTTCTTCAAAATGCAATATCATTCAAAACTAAGTCATAAATGTAAATTAAAATATGTATATAAAAGACATATTAGATACCGAGGAAACCTCAATGAAATCTCAATTATCCTATGAATTGGCTTTACACCTTTTAAAAAGAGAATATTTGATGTTTCCATCTAGAAATTTTATTAGAAATTTAGGACTTATATACCCCAATATATGATTGTGAGAAATCCTAAGAAGGTAAAGATTTACGTAATACTAACCGAACAACCTCAAAGTCCTAAGACAAAGACAATGTTCACCAATTAAAGTGAAACATCAAAACATATTGTAAGAAAAGAAAGCACACAAGAAAACACATAGAATGGACTTACAACCCTCCCTGGAAAGGGCTGCCCTCTAGACCACCTAAATTCATTTTAAAACCAAGAAGGCCAGTTTCAATGAATGAAACATAAGGAAGTTTGTTGTTTATAAAGAATTGTATGTCTTACAACTTGATTATAATGATCAATATGCCTAAACATGTATGGTACACAATAAATCTTAAGACTAATGTTGGTTTTTTTTTGCAATTTAAAATTAAAGATTTTAAAGTTCACGACACTCGAATGTATTTTATTATTTTTTATTAACTCTTAATGTGAAGTGATCAACAATAGCTGCAAAAAGGAATGTGCATCCTTGATGATGAATCCATAGAAGATTTATTCAAAAGGCCAATAAGTTTATGGAGGTAGAAATCACTCTATAAGATAGTGGTTCTCACAAGTAAAACCACCACTTTTTGAGCAATGAGTGAGGGCTTGAAGGCAAGGAATAAAACAAATATATAATGAATATGCCTATGGTGATCTATTTGTATGATTCTTAAATCATAAAGTGTTTTATACTTTAATTTGTTTAATTACCAATTTTGTTGTTTGGAATGCATGATTGACTAAGCCGTGAATGCAATATGCTTATGAAATTTTTTTTGGGTTATGAATTTTATTTTGTTTTGAAAAATTATATTTCAATTGTTTAGTAAAGTAGAAAATATAGTTCTTGTAGAGCCTACTGCAAATCTAGGCAATAAGCACACAAGACAATGCCCTAAACTTTGGTCAAACCTATCAAACAAACATAATACAAAAACAAAAAGATATGTGTCAGCCCTAAACCTATGTCTAAATCATCGATAAACATCAGTTGAACTATCACTTATACTTTAGTTGAGGTTCATCCATCACTTCGTGTTTCAAGTTCTCTTGGATAATTATGTTATTGATAGTTGATCAACCACAACACCTCTAACTCTACAAAGAAAATGATGAATCTAGGGGGGAACGATGACTTGAAAGGTAAGTCTCAAGTTACTGCAACAACTTTATTTTAATTGTAATAGTACTAGAAAATAGAGTCAGCATATCCTAGGTATCCTAGAAATATGCAAATTAAACTAATGAAGTCTAAATTGGTAAGTATATAAAAACATAAAAAAAATTTATAATTTACTCATCCTAAACATTCAATTTAGCAAGAAAACATGCCTTAGCCAAAATTTTCTAATGAGCAAGACACAAAACTAATTACTCTTATGATGTTTATAGGTGAGTCCTTATAACGTCTAGTGATGGTGAGTGTTGAAGAGGTCAAGAAATTAACTGAATTTTATTTTAATACGACACCAATCAAGATCCCATAGTTCAATCATCCTGACATAGTTGGTTTTCATTCTAATTTATCAAGATATATAGTTAACTTATTCTAACTTGAAATTACTTGTCAGCAATTATGAGCTGCGCCATCCAAAAATCTTAGTACATTAGGAGATTGATTATTATTGTTTAAGTTGTCTAAGATTGAGGATGGTTTTAATATCTTTTACTTATTTTTTTACAAAAAGTTCATTTATTTGAATAAGTTTAAATTTTCTTTTATTTTTGATTTTTATGAAATTTTGATAATTTTATATAAATTTCTATTAAATTTTATTGAATTTTTAAATTAAACCTCTTTAAATGCTTTTGAAAAAATATATCAAGATTTAATGTCATTAAAATTTATAAAACCCAACAAATCATTAAGAAAAGTGATTATGGTTCTTATAAACTCACATGTATAGTTTTTAAAGAATCATGATTATTTATTAATTTTTTATTAATTATCTTATTAGCAATTTTATGATTTTGACACATTTGAATATTTTGATTCAAATGATTTCAAAATGATGTAAAATTATTTCTATAGTTTCATATTAAAGTTAAAGACTTTCTATAAAAAAAATTGTGAATTTTTAAATTTAATTTCATTATTAGAATTATTTCAAATTTTGGGTTATTTTATTAAAAAATTCATAATAGATCAAAACGACCTCCAATATGCTTAAAATCTTATTCAAATGTTTAGAATAGGATTCTAAGCAACCTCAAAATTTACAAAGTAATTTTGAGTTCATTCCAATTTTTTTTATGAATTAGTGAATTTATTAATGAATTTGGTAATGAAAAATTTATTAAACTGGAATGATTTTTTTATCCTTTTTAGTTTCTCTTAATCCAATTCACTTATGGGTGAAGACTTCACTCCATTTGGAGTTCTATAGAAAAAGTTCAATTTGTCATGAAGTAGGGAATACATGTAAATACTTTATTTAACCTCAACCATTTTTATTCATGTTGGAAATAAGATTCAAGAGTTTCCTCTTTAATCAATTGACAATTTGATTTAGTTGATTGGATTCCATCACTTCTTAATTCTTTCTTTTAATAAGTAAAAAGGTAATAGGGTTGTTCTTACAGATTCGAGAAATCATACAAATATACCCTAAAACCAAACTTATCTTTTTAAAATTTTATAGTGCTTTATTGTTTATATTCCAATTATGATTTTCATTTTATGTTTTGGTGATTTTGAATTATATATAGTCCACTTTCTAGTTCTTCAATTAATAAGGTCAATTTTGCAATTTTTAATAAAATGGCAAAACTATCCCAGAAACTATCAAAGTTTAATATATGTGTGCTGAATAATGTATTAAACAATCTTTATATGGATATCATTTCATTTTCAATATTTATTAGTTCCATTTTGTGAATTAAATGTAAAGAAAGGTAATTATGTTGTTTTTTTCAGAAACTACATTTTTACTCTTAATAATTTTTAGAATTATTAAGATTAAGGAAAGCTTCTTACTGAATTTCTCATCTGTATAAGTTCTTCATATGTATTAAATTCCAAATTTCAGTAACTCTATCAGTTAGATTATGTTTAAATGAATTAAAGTTGAAGAAAAGATTAATTCATTTTGCACTTTATACTCCAATTCTCTACTACTTCTCAACTTGACTGCTTTAACTTCCTCTTTATTTTTTTATTTAATATTAACTTTAGTGTTACTAGGAAGTGTTCCCAAAGGCTTATTGCTAAATGAGTTAGTAATTTTTCCCAGTTGCTTATCAATACTTCTTATTATAGCACTTTGACTTTGTAATTGATTCTTCATCTGAACACTTTTATTATAGACAACTTTTTCTCTTTAATTTGTTTGTTATTTGTAAAACCACGAGAATAAGGAGGTCTATAGTTAGTACTAACCTGGTGTGTCAGTTTTCTAATGGGTTTGCTTGATTGTTCCCCGGTAGCTGATTTCCACCATCTAAATTATTATTTCAGTTAAAGTTAGAGTGGTTTTTCCAACTTGGGTTATAATAGTTAGAATATGGGTTATTAGATCAATTTTTAATA
Organism: Phalaenopsis equestris; assembly: GCF_001263595.1. Lineage (NCBI taxonomy): Eukaryota > Viridiplantae > Streptophyta > Magnoliopsida > Asparagales > Orchidaceae > Phalaenopsis > Phalaenopsis equestris. The sequence continues at coordinate 31,396 of NW_018250824.1, read as the reverse complement.
GCATTTAAAGTCTAAAATGATAGTTGAGAATCAATCAAATTTCCTAAAGAATTTTCCTCAGTCACATAAAGTGTTTGAGAAAAGTTCATTCCAAATTGATCTAACTTCTTACATATCACAACAACTTGAGATGTCAAAATAGAAATTGCATCATTATCATGAACACTGGATACATTCTTAGGATTTTTTCTTTTAGAGGGCCATTGAAAGTTGTTAATAGCAATCTCTTCTATTTATTCATAAGCTCCTTCAAATAGTTTAAACATTAATAAACCTCCAGCAACAACATCCATAATAAATCTATGTGATCCTAATAACACATTATAAAATGCTTGAATAATTAACCAATCTGACAAAGCATGATGTGGACATTTTCTAAAGAGTTTTTAAAATTTTTCCCGTGCTTCATATATTGACTCACCTCATATTGAGTAAAGAGGTAATATCATTTCCAAGCTTATTCATTTTTTAAGGTGAAAAATACTTAGCTAGAGATTTTTGTGCGCTAAATCTCCCTACGTTCTGATAAGTCAAGATGTTAATGAGTTTAACCACATCTTAGCTTTATCCCTTAAGAAAAAAATGAAAAGGTTTAAGTCTAATAATGTCGTTTGATACATTGTCATACTTAAATGTAGCATAGAGTTCTGGAAAACGAGCATTGTATAAGCTTGGATCTTTAGATGGTGTTTTTCTAAATTGATTATTTTGTACCATTTGAATTATAACAGGTTTCATTTCAAATGAGTTAGCTGCTATAACAGGGTTTTGTATGCTTAAATGAATTTCATCTATTGTATGATTTGCATAGTTCTGTAATGGTCTTTGTACATGATGTTCATTTGCAACAGTTTGATTATCAATGTTATTATGTGATGTGTTATTCATTTCTTAGAAATTGTGAAGTTCTTTTCGGTTTCTAATATTCCTTATGGTTTGTTCAAGCTCAGAATCATAAGGTACTAAATCTTCAGATCCTGAACTACACAAGCTAAAGTAAAAATTCAAAAAATAAAATAAAACAAAACACTAAAAAATAAAAAATATATATTAATTTTTACTTTTTTAATTTTTTTTAATTTTTTTGGTTTTAAATTTTTTTTTAATTTGTATATTTTAAAGAAATAAACAAGTACTTATAAAGAAAAAAATAAACTTCACTATAATTCTCCTAAAATAATTCTAGTTCAAATAAAATTTTTTAAGTAAAAAAGTTTCATTTATTTTCTTCCTTCCTAGGCAACGATGCCAAAAACTTGACCTGACGCGCAATTACGCAGTTATTTAGTTTCTAAGAGATAGCCAAAAACTTGACCGAATTTATTTTAGTAACAAGTGTGCACAATATATATGTTATAGAATTTAGAATATGATTTATAGTTTACACAACATGGGTACTACACAAGTATATGTATCGTTTCAAGTAATATAGGATTTTCTTTTAAAACTTCAGTATCGATCCCACAAGGATGATGAAAATTTTTTTATCCAAAACTTTTTTATGACTTAGGAAACTTTACTTAAACTCCAGACAATTATCTAAGAAATATGGTATCAACTTTAGCTGTAAAAGAAAGTTACTAAATTCCTACTAATTCTATTTCAAAGCTAAAAGTTTCTAAACTAGTTTTATGAAGAAGAGTTCAAATTATATGAAATTTAATTCCCATGCAAAGAGATCATAATCAATGTAGGATTCAGTTGTTTAATGATTAAAATATAGTTTTCTGCCAAATAGGAGCATACCTATTCTTTACCCTTTTCTGAGTGCATAAAGATCACTAGCTAATCTAAAGCTAAGTTCCTAAATCTCGGGTTATGCATGATAGGATTTAGCCTATCACCCCTAGATTACCTATTATGCCCTCTTTAAAGGACCAACCGATCTTAGTTTCCAAACTCTAGATCAAATTGGTTAACCTGTCAACCTAGAATCAGCAATTTATGCCACTGAAAAATTATCTCCTTATCTATTTGCACTAACCCATGGATTACCTTTTCACCCAGAAGATTAATTTGATTCAAATAAGTTGATGAACACATAGCCCTCCCATGTCATTATGGATTCACAACAAATTTTAACATTGTAATTGGCCAGATTGAAGATGTATATGAAGTACAAAGTAATGAATCATCACAAGTATGAAATGAGAGAAATCCTAAACAATTTTAATGCTACAAATGATTACTTCTTATTACAAGGAGAAATATAAATGAAATTACTCAGACTTCATGGGGATAACATAACGAAACATGATTTATTTTAAAATCCAAGTTTACACAGTAAAATAAAACTCAAACAAAAATACGAAGTACTTATCTGAGACTACTCCCCAAGCAAATCCTTTGAAGTTTTTTTGATGAATTATTGCTCTTCTTAGACACACAAAACACACAAATAAAAGACTCTCACTCACAAGTCACATAACACACACACAATAGAGCCTCACGCGCCCCCCTCAAACTCTTTACCGCCAACTATGCTCTCCAAAGTCCAACCTTTGATTAGCTAGTCTTTTCTTTAATAAAGCTCTTAAAATCACCAAGAGTCGCCTCAAGTACCCCTTCAAAATTCTTCCAAATTTATTACAAAAAAAATTCCAAATCATTTTTGGCACCTAATCACCAACTTTCTAAAAGCATATTTTAACTACGTGATGCCTAGACGCAAGGTCATCTTTTGCTCCTCTGCTCCATTTGACCCTATTTTTCTCCATTTTTTATCCTTTTTCTCTTAAACTCCATCTCATGTAGATGAAATAAGAAAAACACAAAATACCTTCCTACTAGGGACTCCTATGATCAAAACTCTAGACCAAATTGATAGAAGAATCTAGTTTGTCACCATAAAAACATCAATTCTACGCCCATCAAAACTTATCCTCCTATCTATTTACATTGCCCTCAGGTGATCACAATGGACCACACAAGATAAAATGTGGTACTCACTAGTTGGGTGAAATCATAGCCCTCCCGGGTCATTATGTTTTTCAATGGATTTTAACCTCACAAGTGATCAGTTTGTAAAATCAATTAAGAGCTGGTGAAAATACCATCAGATTAATAAAATAAGAGAATATCTAAGCAAATCTAAATTTCTGAACATGCATCTATTTCATTGCAAGAGAAAAGTAAAATGAAGATAATGATAACGACAGTAAAAGGATTGATAGAACTAAGTAATAAATTAAGTACCAACAAGGAACATATGTTTACCTACTCTCTTTTGAGTGTATATGTAAGCTTAGTACTAGATTAATTTTATGCAACTATCTATCACCTAGAAGCATCTAATAGAAATTAATCATTAGATTATATTTTCTTAAAAGTTGCATTGCTGCCTAAACTGTTTTACTAGCGAATCGGTCAATGTGAGTGCACTCAAGTTGCAAGATCACTCCTCTCCCGAGCCTTAGTTTTACTTACGACAGATTTTAACATAATTTTATGCCACTTAAATTATGTCAATGAAGAAAAAAACATTACTCATCACATTAAAATAAAAATAATTCTATCATAAAATAAATTTTCCTACACATACCACAACTTCATATTAAAAGAAAAGAGTAAGGAAAGCTACTCGCGAATCATGGATAAAACAAAACAGAAAACTTCATTTAAATCAAAGAAAATCCACCAGTAAGTGTTTACAATAATTACAAGGAAATGAAAAACACAATACTTAACTTTTTCCCTCTGAAAGAAAGAAGAAAAATCTCTCCAACAAAGTCTCCTGCTGATCCATGTGTCGCTCATACTTCCTTACTCACATCTCTCAAAATCCCTCATCAATCTCTCTAGAAAATGGAGAAATCTACATCTCCATAAACTAATACCAAACTTCTCTTAAAACACTTCCTAATTACTTCTCTAGACTCTCGTAATTGCTTGTTATGAGAGGCGTAGAGCCTCTCTATTTAAAGAGAAGAATAAACCCTTACTTTCTCCATAATACACATCTATTCATCCAAAAGACACACCATTTCACTCCAAGAGACACATCTTTTCATTCAAAATCCACTCCAAGTGTCTAGATTCATTTAACCATTCCAAGGGGCATGCAAGACGTCTAGAAACTTCCAAAACGTCTAAAATGGCCCAGAATCAACCAAAAGTTGTCCAAAAACTGTTTGCGGTGCTATAGCGCCAGAATCGGTGCTATAGCACCTATATCTGGCGCTATAGTAGCTCTATAGCGCCATTCTGCGTGCAACTCCACCGTTCCTCCTCGTTTTGCTACGTTTCAACTCAATTTCGCCCCAGACTAATATACCTACAAAAGAATCATGAAAATATACTTACTTTAAAGTGTAATTTCATTCAAAAATATGTGATAAATGTAAGTTAGATTAAGCATAAAAAGACATCGAAATGTGCTAGGTCAAAATTTTCTTCCTTGCTTAATTTGGCTCTAAATTGTACTGTTTTTGCTTCATTTTCTCTAAAACTCCATTTCTTGTACATAAAACCAAAAACATGAAAAATATATTTCTTTGAAGTGTAATATTATAAAAAATGTACTTAAAATGATCGTGAAATGTACACTAAAAACAGTAATTTTAAGGTGGATCACACGTGGATTAATGTAGAAGAAGAAGAAGCTCCGTGGGAAATAGAAAGAGCAAAAAACAGGAATGCAGGGTTGAAAGAGAGGTATGCTCGTAAAAATCTTGAGAATAAAAGCGGGTCGCGGGGTCGATCCCACGGCCTGCTTTTCTCTACGTGTATTGTCACCATGAGTGGAAAGTCAACCTAATCGATGAAATGTTGCAGCCCCTGCCGCGACGCGCTAGAAAAGCCGCCCCAAACTGGGTTTGAGTCTTTGCGAATGATTTGGTGTTATCTGTCCAAGTTCGTTATAGACTTGACAATGCACACTAGAGCATGTTACTCGTTTGTAGATTGGAGATTTGTGTTGATTGTCTGAGGCTTTGGGATTCAAATGAAAATTGTGGATGCGACCTATGGAGTAGTTTCGTTGACCCTTTCCTTTCTGCATATGAACAACTATGTGATGATCCAGTGTGTATCAGTGGTGAGATTTATTTTCTCACATTAATAAAAGAGAGTAAAGATCATCAAGCGCAATTGGGTGCAACTTAGATCGGACTGTTGTTTTAAATGATTGATAGAATACAAGAAGACCTTCGACAGTATATAGTATAATATTTTCAATTAAAAGTTTATCATATATTACTAGATATTACTTTATTCTCTAAAATAATTTTCTATTATTCATTAAAAAAATATTTTTTTGGGAGTTTTATCCATGGAGGGATCAGTTTAATTAACAGAGAGCATGATAAGAATAAAGATCATGCATCTCAAGTTTTTTACATTCGTACCAATCAATTTTTATGCATTTAATTATCGAACACATAAACGTTTATATTTATAACATTTTTTCTATTATAAATTTATGAATTTAAAAAAATATTTTACTTCTAAAAAGTCAATAACAATAATTTTTTGATATGATGTTAAGTGGCCATTTAGGATTCACTTTTAAATCTTTATTTTATAATTTTTGTTTTATTTTTTTTAATATCTTACTTAAAATAAAGTATGATATGTTTATTTATTCTTAAAGCACTCTAAAAAAAAATTACTTGTTTTGGAGTATTTTGTTAAAAAAATAAATTTATTTTTTTAAATAAAAGAATTCTGATGTAAAAGAATCAACTGTTTAAATAAAAACAATAATAAAAAAAAACCTAAAATGACCCAAACAATCTCAAATATTTTAGTGTAATACGCATAAATATGAAAGTCTAAGTTCTTAATATGTACATAAATAAGATTTCTGAGGTAGGTATGCAATGTCTTCTGTTGAAGTTTTAATTTTGATTGTGACATCCTCAATTGAACTTTATCTTCCAAAAATCAAAGTGCAACTTTGTTTGATAGTAGATAAACATTAAGATGATTCATTCCGACTGAACTTATCAAATACCAATAGAGTTCCACCTCAACAAAATTAGTTTGGGCCCTTGAGTCAATTCAATAAGCCACGTCATGACTTTACAAGAGACCAAAGTATTGACCGTGTTCACCAGTTTTCGTCCATTTAATGATTTGCGCTCTCTTTTGAGCCATGTATGCAGCCATACTTGAGAACTAATTATTATTGTATTTATGATTTATTTGTAATTAGAGGTAATTTGATATTTTGACTTTATTTACTTATATGCCTAATCATCTTCTATAAAAGAAACTTGAGGCCCTTGAGAGAGTCAGATGTCGAGAAGTGCACAAACTTGGCTTTTTGCTTTCTTCCCATCCCATGCTAATGAAGGGCCCGTTTGGGGCAGCTTATTGGGGTGCAACGGCGTTTTGAAAACACTGTTGCATCGTTTGGAGAAAGCGTTTGCCCGACGTTTAGGTACCACACCTGCGTCCGCGTTCCCGTTTTGAAAAACCGATTGTATAGGGGCAACTGAGAGAATGTTGTATTTTTCTCCCATGAGATTCATAGCTATGTAACCTTATACAATTGCATAATAAAACATGTTCGACACCTTACTGTAGATGTAGGTCTTTGACCGAACCCCATAATTCTTTTGTGTCCTTATTTTTTATTTTTTTCAGCAATATGAATTCTCATAGCAATTTAAAAACACTGTGATAATGCTGTGTGTATTGGGTAACTGTTTAACCAAACAGAGACAGAATCGTCATTGATTCAACAACAGCTCCCAGTAAGCTGTTCTGAATGAGTTGCCTCAAACATTAAGTCAATTTATTCTGATAATCTGCAGATTATTAGATTATCAGAATAATCTGCTTATTATAAATAATCAACAGCTACCCCAAACAGACTTGAAATCTTGCTCCGTGTAGATGTAGGTGAATTAACTTAACCCTCGAATTTCTTCATTTCCGCATTTTTTTGCATAACAATTATGACAAATAAAAAGTAGTGAATTGATGAAAATAATTCAAATTGTGCGTCATCATTGAAAAGATGGACAATTTTATGTAAATTTTACTTAAAAACTCGTTCAATATTATTATGTTATAAATAATTTAAATTAAATTCGTGCCGAAGCAAATGAACAAATATATTTAAATCAAAAAAAAAAAATGCTATTCACAAATTATTTCGAAGCTAACATGAAATAAATGAGTTGTTGTGTATCATATATATAAAATTGTAAATTCAGGATCACCTAGTTGAAAAATTAATTTTTTAATTTAAGATTTTACATATCATTTGAGTGAATTTAAATATGATCATATGCACCTTATCTATATAAAATCTTACAATAAGAGTCTCCTACTGGAATAATTAAACTCTTACTTAAGATGATTTTCTTATTTTTATTTTTATTTTTATTTTTATAATTATTTTTTATTTTTTAGTTTTTAAGAGAATGGTGAGAACAGGCACTTTGATCCTACGAAATCACTCACCGTAAGGCAAGTGAGCTCACTAAAATGATAATCCTTGAAGAGATTATAAAACATTTTATTGACGAAAATATAAGGAAAAAAATAAGAAGAAAAAAAACAAAGATGCTCCTTCCCGGGAGCTCTGTGCAATCCAAAATGTACATGAAAATTAGCAAACACAGACATCCTTTTACTCGTTAAAATTCATGAAGCCGATGTCCCACTCCTTCGGATTTAGCCACCACAGCGAGCGACTGCGACTCGAGCCTTAGAAATCGCTGCTGCTTCGCAATAAAATCCTCTATTGTTCGCCGAAACTCCTCCGCGTCCAAATGTTCCTCCTCAGCCCCCACTCTATCATCCGCACCCACAACTTCTCTTTCGCGCGCCACTGCTGACCACGCTTTTTCGCCTTTTCGAAAACACTCACTCTCCGCTCGCCGAAGCTTTGCTTCCTCACGCCCCCGCTCGAATTTCTCCGACCACCCCCGCCGGTATGCGCGATTCTGCACGCATGCTGTCTTCTTCTCCGCTGCCGCGCTTCCGAAAATCAACGGCGGGGAGTACGACATCTCCCCGCAAATCTTGCCGATTCCGGTTCCGGTGGAGCCCGATTCGGATGAAAAGTGGCCGGTTTTAAGCAGGACGAGGACGATAGCGTTGCATAAGAGGAAGACGAAGCTGGGGCTGGTAAGAAATGCGGCCGTGTGGCGAATGAATTCGCCGGAGTTTCGAGCGGCGGCTGGGATTTGGATCGACGCGTGAGAGAGGAGGATGAGGGCGGCGGCGGCTTCGATGCACCGTAGGAGCTTTCCGAGCTGCCGGAGAAGTCGAAATCGCCTCGTTGCGATTCCCTCGAGCTTCATAGCGGTCATGTCGGGGATACGTTTTCGAAAGTGAGCGGAGAAGTTGTGCAGAGCTAAATCTTGCGATGTCGACTCCGAGAACGATTTTATAGCCTCGGAATGGTTCAATTTCAAAACCAAATTGTATACTAGTAGGAATATTGTGACTATTATTGACGTAATTGTTTTAAGAGTTTGTTTTAAAATTTTTACTTGTTAATTCGTGATTAATTTTTAGAGAGAAATTCTAAAATTTCTTATAAAATTTTGGTTGAATGATAAATTGAAATGTTAAAATTATTTTAAGGGAACCCATCTAATAGATTGTTTTGAGTTATTATGTTTTATTAGTAAAGTTTTTTAATGATTAGATGAAAATTTCTTATCTAAATCTTTTTATATGATTATGGTATATATATA
>NW_018250824.1:13207-22713 GCF_001263595.1 Phalaenopsis equestris | reverse complement strand
TATATATATATATATTATAAGATATATAAGCGTGTCTCAATTTCACAATAAGCGCTTATTAAGATTGAGCTATTAAATATTGTGAATTTTTATATTTGTTAAAAATTTTAAGTTAACTTTAAAATAGAATTTTATGTGTGTATGCAAGCATATACATATGTCTCACTAAAACATCACTTAACAAAGTACTATAAACACGGTGTAATTTACACTTAAATATGGTGTAACAATATATTCCAAATATGATAAAATGAATAATATTGTATCAAAGATATGTTGACGGTTTCTTCCAACTATGATATGCAGAATATGATAACAGTCTCTAGAATCCCAAAGTCTCCTCCTTATGTCATATACTACCAAGTGATGTCTTTGGTGCAATAGTAAATGCATGAAATGTGTTATAGCCAGTTTAGTCCCAACTACGACATGTATGGCCAACCAATGTTATTACAACTCCCCATTATGGCTTACATTGTCAAATGCTAACATCACAACCCTCCAGTTTGACCTTCGTAGACAACTAATGTTATTGTATCTTCCATTATGGCCTATGTGGCCCATATGCTTTTATCACAATGCTCCACTATAGTTTTTGTATCAACCTGATGCTTTTATTGCAACCATCTACAGTTTATATGGTTAGTGTTTTTTTTATAAACCCCATAGGGAAATTTTATTCCAACCAAAACAAAAAATACAAAATAAAATGAGAGGTACTTACTTCACTCCCCTACAACTCACACAAAAAAGAAAACCAAAGCTTCCTCTCCCTAAAAAAAACAAAATACAACTCACCCCACCAATGAAAACAATAAAATAAAATAAAATAACTTAAAGCAAATCCATCTGAGAAATTTGAATAATATCTCTAGGAATATGCTTGGAAATAACAACATATTGTAAAATACTCCCTATATCAGTGGCCCATTGAGCATCCTTGTTGCCATCTCTTTTAGTATGGTTCAAGATGATGCATAACTTCTTGGATAACTCCTTAATTCTTTTCATCTGAATGTTAGCGCTCCAGTGACATACTTCTATATTCCTGTAAAATTCAAAACATAAAAAAAAATCTATTTCTAAGATAATATAATGCCAACATACTTCTTAGCTAATAATGAACCAAAGACCATAGCATTCGCTTTAGCAAATAAAGGTGAAATAGGAACCACAACCGCATCAAACTAGCGAATGGTAGTGCCTATAAAATCCTTACAAACTCCTCCAACACCCCACATTATTACCATTCCAGCAACCATCAACATTTATTTTAATATAAGGAATTGTTGGTTTCAACCAAGCAACAATAGGATCCTTTTTAATAGCAGACAAGTTCAAAATATTAAGATTACATAAAATATCTTTAAATCTACTACTATCACTACAATTATAACCTTTGAAGCTAATTTTATTAACTAATTGACTAAGAATCATACTGAAGGTGCTATTAACTCTCGGAACCTCATCATGAAATTTAGCTTTCTTAAATGTAAACCAAACAAACCACAGAATGCCAGTAGAAATGTTGGAGAAAAAGACAGGACAAAGAAATTTCTAATCTTCAAAAGTATTCTTAATTTCCTTATAGCTACCCACAGTGGTGATTTTGTTAAAGAAGGTAAATAATTGGCTTCAAATCCCATCAGCAAACGTGCATGTAAAGAATAAATGATTAATAACTTCCTCCTCTTCTTTACATAGTAAACAACAAGATGGCATCCATAGCCTTTTTAATTTTAAAATATCATCTATACAAAACATTTTTTGGAAAATTCTCCATATGAAAAAAGATTGAGAAGGTTTCACCCATTGGTTCCATATTCACTTTAGATTTTCTCCTTAAAAAGATCGAAAAAAATTAGCAAATGACTTGGAAATCGCATCACCAACATTACCTTTGATCTTAAGAGTGTCAAACTTCACCTCATTGATGGGATTGTTAGAAATAAATTTACATCATCATAAGTAAGAAATTACCTCAACTCGTTACAATTACATTTAAAATCCAACCAAAAATCATTAAAATTGATATTAACATCTTGAGGTCCACCATAGTTATCCACTAAAGAACAATTACCAACCAATCATCATACCAAAAAGAAAGTCTACCAATACCAATATCTCAATTAATAAGGTTTTCAGTATCTTTGGATACATTAAGCATTCCTTTCCAAAAATAAGAGTTACATTTAGAATAGCTAGCAGCAAGAGGATTAGTATTATAACAACATTTAACCTTCAAAGGGCAGGCCCAAATCAAGTCATTTTTCATAAATCAATACCAAAGTTTCATATAGTTAATATGGAAGGTATCTTTTAGACTTCTAAAGCCAAGACCTCCCTTACGAAGAGACTTTTAAAGCTTATTCCACTTTTTCTAATGGATATTATTTTTACCATTACCATTCCAAATAAATTTGTTAAATAAATTTTCTAATCTATTTATAAAACTTAAAGGCATGCTCATAACTTGCATGATATAAAGACGAATAGAAGTAAGTATACTCTTGAGGATAGTAATCCTCCCACCAAATGAAAGAAACTCATTCTCCCATGAAAGAATAATTATCTTTACTTTATCAAACAAGTTCAAAAAAAGAACTTTCCTCTTAATATTTTTATTCAAAGTGAATTTCAAATATACTGAAGACAAATTTGCTTTATTACAATTTCTATAATCCACCATCAAATTTTTTTAGCAGAAGAAACAAGTTTAGAACAGTAAAGAGAAAATTTGAATGTGTTAAACACCATACCATAAATCTATTGGAATTGAAGAGTAACATTCTAAACTTTCTTGATGGACCTTATCTTACATTAATAAAGATAAGTAGATCATCAACAAAAAGTAAATGAATAATTCCCACCATACTTCTATGTATACGATACAAGCTAAGATATTTAGAAAAAAATTTTTTGTCAAACATTTAAATAAATAATCAAATTCTATGATAAAAAGACAAGGGGACAAAGGATCACATTGCTTGAAACCACTAGATGCATTAAAGTAATCACAAGCCTTTCCATTAATCAAAATAAAATAAAAATTATTATTAAGAATTCTTTGAATAATTCTACAAAAATCCTTTTTAAAACCCAAAGCATGAAGCATATTCAGAATAAACTCCCATCTAATAGTATCAAAGGTTTTCTTAATATCAAATTTAAAAATAACATTATCACCATTACATTTTTTATCAAGGTCCAGAAGAAATTCTGAAATAGTTGAGACATTATCACACATATTTCTTCCACAAATAAAAGCAGTTTGGTTAAAGCTAATCAGATTATTAAATATAGGTTTCATTCTTTTAAAAATAATTATTGAAAAAGTTTGTGAAACACCATATTATTTAAACTAATAGGTCTAAACTTATCCCAAGAATCAACATTATTTTCTTTAAGTATCGAAACAATATTTGAAGTATTAAAATATTTAAACAAATCATGCTCTTTGAAGAAATCTTGGATAACATCAACCAATTTATGATTGATTAATAATATCCTAATAATGTTTATAGATTTCAACGGTGAAGCCATCTGTACCAGAAGTCTTACCATCATCCAAATTATCAATGATATTTTTAATTTCCTCCTTGGAAGGGATATTATTAAGGTTCTTGTTATTTATATCTGCATTACCAGAATAAATGTCAGTATCAATTGAGTAAGAATGTCACCATGAACCTTGAAAAGAATAGTAAAGTAACTATCACCATCTTCCTCAATATCTAAGGGTTCGAAGAGCAAAGTACCATCAAAATTAAAGATCTTAATAATCATATTATTTTCCTTATGCTTTTAATACATGCATGATAGTAAGCAAAATTTCTATCCCCATCAATGAATTTCTGTTTATTAGCTTTTTTAGCATAAAATTTCTCTTTCGTATCAATTGCTTTATTCAAGGCAAGCTGACCTTGAAAAAGCAAGTCCCAACAAATAATATCATTATTGTAATCCTGCTCCATACCTTTTACCCTCTCTTTAGCCTCAATCACATTCTTAATAATAGTGCCAAAGATATCACAATTCTACCTCTTAAACTTGAATGATAGGTTTTTATGTAAACCCCAAAACTTAAGACTAGAATTACCTTTAACATTACACCTCTAATTATCCTTAACAAACTGTAAGAAAGAAGGATGCATAATCCACATATTAAATAATCTAAATCTATAAGAAGAGTTAAGAATGTTATCCTTAGCCTTCATAAGAATAGGAGCATGATCAAAAGCACTAATAGCAAGATGAGTAACCTCATGCATATTAAATTTATTAGCCCAAATAGCATTAGCAAGGAATTTATCCAATCTTTCAAACACATGTCCTCTACTCCAAGTTAAATGGTTATCTTTAAAACCTAAGTCGAAGACTAGCTTCAAATATAGTATTATTAAAATAATAAATGAGAAAAAGATTAGGAAAAGCACGACCTCTTTTCTCACTAAGAGAAGTAATAATATTGAAATCTCCACCCACTAACAATGACTCAAAGATAGGATTGACATAATCTATCAGATTCCACACATTCGATCTCCTCAGCATAGTACAACCGACACAAATAATAAATAGAAGGAAAAAATCATTATCTATTTGAACTTTAATATGAAGGAGTTGATCATGATTGATAAGTATATTAACTTTAACCAAGTATTTCCAAAGAAACCAAATGTTATTATTAGTATTAGCAAAGAGATTAAAATGCCCAAATCTTCTAAGATATTTATCATTATTCCTAGCAACAACAGAAGGTTCAAGAATACTAAAAATAAATAAATTATGAGAACAAATCAAATTTTTAAGCCTATTAGAGGCATCAAATTTAGCTATGCCCCTAACATTCCAAAATAAAAAAAATCAAACTTCATCAAGAAAATCTTTCAATTTTCTAGCAATTTTAGAGGATGAAGTCATATTATCCTTCTCCAAATCAACACCAATATGATATTGAATAACAACATCAGGGTTCACATAACTAAGATCCTTATTGCCTTTATTTTTCAATTTCTTAGTCGTCTTAGGAATCATCTACTCTTCCTTTAATTCTAACCTAGTTACCAAGCAATCATCCACAGAAGGATCAACATTGGCAACCAAATTAGAAATATTTACAATGAGATCAAAATTAATGGTCACATTATTGATAATAATGGATTGATCCAGCTCATTCCTAATAATAATGCCCATCACATTATTATTAGAAAAAAAAATTTCAATATCAACCCTCCCATTACTGTTGTTATAAATACTTCCCTTATCATGGCCACTGTCTGACCAATATCAACATCTTTGATAACTATATTATTATCCATACTTAATGGATATACAATGGTGACCAAATTACATGATTTATTGATATCAATATGTTCGTGAAATTTGTTATTCTTTTGATGTAAAGAGGGGCTCACATTATCTTTATTATTATTAAAATTGATATTCTGTAAAATAGTAGTATGATCACTTAGTTTACCATTCTTAGTTTCCTTATTCAATAAGTTTGCTTTTAAATTAGGATTTTCCACATAACAGTTGAATAGACAATGTCCAAACATCTGGCACCTATTGCAATAAGGTGGAGCATATTCCATTTCCATGCTTTGCCAGTAATCAGTGTTTGAGTCGATAATCCAGACTTAATCATCGAATGGAAGAGTATGATCCCTTTCTATTAACACTCAAGCCATGAAAAGTCTTGTACAATTTGAAGTAGCATAATTAATTTTCATAGGAGTACCATAAATGGTTCCCAAAGAATAAATAATGTGCTTATTAAATAAATGTAGTTTCAAATCAGGGAACCTGAACCAAATTGGCACAATAGTTGGTTATTCTATTGGATTGAAATCAATTGTCCACTTAAGAATCTTCATATTAAACTTATCAGTTAGCAAAATCTTTCTTGCAAAATGAATGGTATAATCCTCTTCCTTCTCCAACTTTACCATTATTTTCCTACAATCAAATAGTTCCACCCTCCATGTCCCTACAAATTTCAGATCTTCACAAAATTTCTTGATAATTTTCATCTTAGGATGAGCAAAAAAAGTATACTAGTCAAAGAGAATTTCAATGGTGTTGCTAATGACATTGTATCTTCTTCTTAATAGATAAGTGTTGGTTTACCATTCTTTCTATTGGCTTTTTTTATCAATCCACCATCCATAATTTCCTTCATCTTCTCCTTAAATTCCTCTACGAACAAAAAATTTTGAGTTAGATCATGAGAAACATAATTATTACCTATAACGATCTCTAAGAATGATGGCATGTTAGGTAATTCAACCACAACAAATACAAGAATCAAAGAGCCAAGATGAAAACAAAAAGCAAGAATAAATACTAGAACTAATATTCTCCTCTTAAGTTCCATCCATAAAGCTAGAAGTTGTAATAAAGAAATACACCAAGCTTCATCCAAAATAAAAATAACTAAAAAAAATACAACCTTCAATTTCTATTATCAATAATATTTCCATGCGAAAAAAATGAGAAAAAAAGAAAATAAAAAAACCAATAGAGAAGAAATCCAAACCCTAAACAAACCATTCAATAAGGATTGAATAACAAACTAATAAGACAAAGACAATAGGAAACACCGTCTAAAGTACCATAAAGAACACCAAAACATAAACTAATGAGGAATCTAAAAGAATATTTGATAAATCATTGAAGAATTGAAGCTGAATCACGTATTAAAGAAGGCGAGTATGGCTTCCGCCTCTTCCTTTGTTTCCTCGTCCGAGACTTTGCCAAACGAAAGCCCTAAGAAAGAAGTTCTCAAAGAGATAAGGAATTATCTGATTGTGATTAATCTCATCTCTTTACTAGAAATGACAAGATAGGGAATCACAACTATTCTTTCATGACAATGATATCTGTCAAGCTACCCTCTCAGCCTATATTGTTATTTACTATTGCAATTGTCCATTTTAGCATATTTGGCCAACTAGTACCAATATTGCCTCCCACTGTGACTATTTTGGCCAACTAACACTCTTGAAGCTATCAAATATGACCTATATGGCCAGATAGTACTATAATTTTCAACTAGGGCCTCAACAAAAAAATGAGGCTATTACAACTAATGTAATTGACCTTATTTTTCAATCAATCCTTTTTTAGTAATGTGTCTTAATTGAACTTCAGCCAAAATTTGAAAAATTCCTAATTTCAAAAATTTAAATTTTAACTAAACAAAAATAAAGAACAAACTCCAAATATAACTAATTTTAATCAAACCCTAAAGCTAAGCAAACATCACCCTTAATCAAGAACACCTCGAGAATATCATTTTCTCTTCCGAGTTTAATGTAGGACTTAAAACTTTATTTTGAAGTTTCATAATTCTTACAGTCACATATAAAGGCCATTCATATAAATTTGATGTTCGTTTCAAAAAATGTTTACGTAAAATTTTTCAATTCAATTTTATGCATGAATAGTTCTTTCTCACTAACCAAAAAATTATTAATTTATCTATAGACAAATCAAGTGATCCAAAGTACCTTAATCTTCACAATCACATATGAGAAATATGCAAACCTGTTTAGTAATCACTAGACAATGGTTTTATGCAAAAATGTTCACTTAGGGTTTTTCAATTGAAAAAATGATCCTACATTAACAACTTTTAAATTGTCATTATTTTTCAAAATGCACTTTGTCATTGCATCCTTATTGTTGTAACTTTCATTTGAGAGTTGCTAATTTTGATAAGAAAAGGATTATTTGGCCAAAACTGACTCAAAATAACCACAAAATGAAATGGAAGTTCATCCAATTTTAATCTAAATTCAAAAAATACAACATTTGGTCCAAAAATCAACTTAAAATTTCAACTCAAAATCCACCAAATTACACCCTTGAATTTTTTGGCCTACATTTACATGAAAAATCTTGACATTGAGTTGGTTTTGATCAAAGTCACTTACACCACTGAATTCCTTACCATACCCTCCCTTGCACATCAATTGGTCATAACTTGAGTTAGATACCTCCTTTCTTAAAATAATTTAGATTATTAGATTCTTTGTTTCATCCAATTTCAAAAGATATATATATATATATATATAAAGGATGGAGCTTGGAGTGGGGGTTGGCTTTGCGGTTACTCTGCTAGGGTTTCCATGGATTTCCTAATTTTGTGGTTGCTAATTGGTTCTTTCTCTTCTTCTAGTGGCTTCTCTTTCTTCTGGGTCTTTTACTTGGTTTGGTTTTCTGGTTTTTTGCTTACCGGGAAACCTTTTTTTGAATTGGTTACTGTTCTATTGATTTTGTTTGGCTATAGCTGAGCTTAACAATATGGATTTATCTACCAATGTCCAATGGGATAAGGCCACTTTTGCTGATGTGGTGGGTAAAGGAGCTACTACAGTTAAAGATTTTGATGACCTTGTTTTCCCCCAGAGCTACCATGAGGCGGCTGACCCATTAATAAAACCTCTGAGTAGGAAAAATGAGAAGGTGGCTATCATTTATAATGATTCAGAGATACAGAACCTGACTGAGGTTTGTAAATTTTCTCTCATTGGTAAATTCCAGATGGGACCCCCAAAAATGGAAGCCATTAGAAAATTCTTTGATGGCATTATACTCAAAGGTGCTTGGAGGGTGGGTCTCATTGATGGCAGGCACATCCTTATTAAACTATCAAGAGAAGATGATTATGCTAGAGTTTTCTCCAAACAGATTTTACAGATTGATGGTATTACTATGAAGATCTTGAAATGGCCCACTGAGTTTGACCCGAGCAAGGAGCTGCCTATAGTTCCTATTTGGTTCAAGCTCCTTGGGTTAAAGCTTCACTTCTTTAATCATAAAGTTCTGTTTAATATTGGTCAAGCTCTGGGGAAATTCTTTGAAGTTGGTTGTCCCTACTTACAACCTCTCTAGACCTTCAGTAGCTAGAATTTTAGTAGAAAGGGATATCACCCTTCCTGTTGTCCTGTCCTTCCTGTTGTGGAGGAAATTTGGTTGGGGACTGAGCATAATGACTATTGGCAAAGGATAGTTGCTGAACAGAAGCCATACTACTGTTTCCATTGCAGCATGTTTGGGCACATTGATAACAAATGTTATGAAAGCCATCCCCATCTCAGAAGAACTACTGGGGGAACTTCTAAGCGGGCAGATCATTTATCTGTTGATGTTGGGCTTTTGAGAAAAGAGGATTATGCTAATCCTTTGAATCAGGTGATAACCAAGGGCAGTGAGGATGATGGCCATCAGGGCATCATCCCTTCCCAAGTTGAGAATGATGACCAGCTGGACCAGCAGGATGTAAATGCCAAGGCTTATGCTATTTCAGAAGGTGGCCTTTCTGGTTACAACCAGACAATCAATGAAGTACTAAACACTGATTGGAATACTATTGAGGGGGATACTAATCAGGAATTAGGGGTTGAGGCTGCCCTGGGGGAACAACAGATTGACACAACCTTAATTAAGGGGTTACTGACAGCCCTGGAGGAAGAATGGATTGTCCAGAAAGCTAAGAAAAA
>NW_018250824.1:9716-13179 GCF_001263595.1 Phalaenopsis equestris | reverse complement strand
GGATAGAAAATCTCATAAAGAAGCTCTAGAGGATATGACTAAAGCCAGAAGGAGGGGAAAATCAGTATCTATTGGATGATGAACTTTCTGTGCTGGAATGTTAGGGGATTGGCACATCCTAAATCCCTTAACAGACTGATGGCCTTGAATAGGATGTATAAATTTTGGTTGATGGCTATTCTGGAGCCTATGGTCTCTAAAAATTCCCAAAGAATTATAAATAAATTCCCTGGTTTTCTTTATGTCTCTAATTTGAATAACAAAATTTGGGTGTTACATAGGAAGGAGGTGTCTTGCAGTATACTGTTGGATCACCAACAATTCCTCCATGTCAAGCTTCAAGTTGGGAGTCAGACTGGTCTGGCTACTTCTGTTTATGCTGGGTGCTCTCCTAGTGCTAGAGAGGAGCTTTGGGAGAGTCTTAAAGCTATTAGTAGCTCTTGTAACTCTTTTCGGATGGCTGGTGGTGACTTTAATAGTATTTCAGTACCTTTAGAAAAGTTGGGAGGTGCCCCCCTGACCTCAACAAGATGAATTATTTCAATGATCAAAGCAACTTGGCTGGTATGTATGGCCTTGGTTTTTCTGGTCCAAAATTTACCTGGAGGAGGGGTCAACTTTGGGAAAGGTTAGATAGAATTTTTTGTGAATTCCATGTGGCTTAGTGAGTTCATTCACACTTCTGTGCAGCATCTCAGCATGACAGGATCAGATCATAGCCCACTGCTTATGAAAATTTATGCATCAAATGTTAAGCACAAGCCATGTTTTAGATACCTCAACATGTGGTCTTCCCACAAAGACTTCCTTAATCAGGTCTCATTGGTTTGGAGGGATTGTCACCATTCCAACCCTCTGATTAAGTTATGGCAACTGCAAAAGAAGTTAGGCAGACATTTATCTAACTGGAATTAAGTTATGGCAACTGCAAAAGAAGTTAGGCAGACATTTATCTAACGGGAATTGGAAAACAGTGGGAGACATCAACTTAAATGTAGTGGAAGCTGAAAAGTCAGTTGCTAATTTGGAAGCTGAATTAGAGATTAACCCTGATGTGGAGAAGGATCTATTGATTGCAAATGAAAATTTGATGAATTCCATCTGTATGCAAGAGGATTTCTTTGCCCAAAAGGCTGTTAAGACCATATTTTGTGAAGGGGATAGAAACTCAAAATATTTTCATGCCTGGATCAAGTTTAGAAGAAAGTGCAACACAATACATAAGATTAAGGAGACTGATGGCAAGTGGCTCCATTCTGAAGATTTGATTGTTGCCAGTGATGTTAACTACTACCAAACACTCTTTAAACAACCTTCTGCTCTTAGGCCCTCCATCCAGCAGGAGTTGTTTTGCAAGGATGAGAACTTCATGAGGGGACTGGATCTGACATCTATTCCTGGGAAAGAGGAAATTTGCTCAGCTCTGGCTTCCATTGATAGCTCCAAAGTTGTTGGTCCTGATGGATTTTCTGTTGATTTCTATAAGAAATCATGGAAGATCATTAAAGATTATATTATAAAGGTTGTCCAAGGTTTCTTCAGAGGTTTGGATCATCCCAACTATTTTAAATGCTCCAACATAATTCTAATTCCCAAATCTTCTTCTGCTATCTATTGGGATCTTTTCAGGCCCATCATCGTCACAAATGTGATATCTAAAATGATTAGTAAAGTGATCTCAAACAAACTCCAACCCCTCCTTCCCAAGCTTATTTGTGAGAACCAGTCAGCTTTCATTAAAGGGAGAAGCATTGTAGAGAATGTCCTGTTTGCCCAAGAACTGGTGTTGGATCTGGACAAGCAATGCAGAGGGGGGAACCTAATAATGAAATTGGATATTAGGAAGGCATATGACAACATCAACTGGGATTTCATTGAGGAAGTGTTGTATGCTAAGGGATTTAATGAACAATTTATTTTGCTGATACATAGATGGCTAAGAAAAAACACTCAATCTGTGTTTATAAATGGCAAATCTCATGGTTTCTTCACCTCATCTAGAGGAATCAAGCAAGGAGACCCACTGTCTCCAACTATCTTTGTCATTGCTTTTGATTTCTTCTCTAAAATGTTGAATCAGCTGATGGTTTCATCCCCTCATACACTCTACAGTCATAGAGTTTAGCAAAAAAGTTAAACCTGAAATTACGCATTGGACTACTGACCTTAGTGGCTTCAAGACCAGCTCTCTGCCTTTAAAATATCTAGGTACTTTGCTTGTGAAGGGGAAAACAAGACAAGTTCAATTTGATGACTGTATCACCAAAATTCAGGATAAACTAAACTGCTAGGCAAACTCAATCCTTTCCAATGGGGGTACAGTTACTCTTCTAAATAATGTATTGACAACTCTTCCATCATATATCTCTCAGGTTTCTGTAATGAAAAAGTAAACACAGTTAACTCTGGAAAGAATGTTTAATAGATTTCTGTGGGCAGGTCAGAGGAAGCAAATGCATTGGACCAGTTGGCAAAAGCTGTGTGGAAGCACTAGTGCTGGTGGGCTGGTTTTCAAAAGTCTCATACAGATCTCTCAAATCAATTTTTGTAAGCTTTGGTTGATGTTCAGAGCTCAGAGTTCTCTTTGAGCTAAATTTTTGAAGGGCAAATACCGATTAGAGAGGTGCACCCCTCCCTTGTTAATAAAAGACTTGGGGATTCCAGAGCCTGGACCAATATGCTCAGGCTGAAAACCTATTCATCTGGAAAATTGGAGAGGGCAAGCTTAATATTTGGCTGGATAATTGGACTGGTGAGGGGTTAATCAACACTTCATCCAACCCTCAATTTAATCCTGCAACTCAGGTGGTTGAATTATGGTTCAATGGTGATTGGAATCAGCAAGCTTTACAGAATATACTGGATAACAAAACCTTACAGAAGGTTATGAAAAGCAGCATTGATAGAGAAAGTAAAGATATCCTGATTGTGAAAAAGAAGGTGTCCCAGTCTTTATCTGCAGCCATTGCTAACTTCTGTTTTCCTCAACATAGAGTCAGCTGGAGTAAATGTGTGTGGCATAAATTCCTATCCTCTTCAATGTCATTTTTCTCTTGGAGATTACTCCATGGCTTTCTGCCCACAGATGATATACTGAAGTTAAAAGGTTTGAGAGGTCCTTCTAGATGTGGGTTATGTAAATCCCATGAGGAAACTATTAAGCACTTATTTTTCCAATGTTCCACAGTTAAACAGGTTTGGAACTGTTTAATTCCCAAACTGAAGTTAGAACCGTTCTTTTGTCCTGGAATGATTTCTCCCTCAGCTGGAAGGATTGGCAGGATCAAGACTAACCCCCAATTCCTTGTATAAATGCTTGGTTTATATGGATGGCTAGAACAAGATTAAATATGAAGACATCTGGGTGGCAGCTGCTACCATTGCTACCAACTGCATCAGCTACCTGCAGAAATTATATTGTCATGGAAAGCTTCCTGATATCCTTCACAGTACATCCCATAGT
>NW_018250824.1:7024-9496 GCF_001263595.1 Phalaenopsis equestris | reverse complement strand
AGCTTCACCTCACTTATCTTAGAATCTGACTCCAGGGTCCTTATTGATATTATTGAAGGTTACCTACTCCTTGGTTCCTGTTGCAGTGGATTGAAATAATTCACTCCTTGGGAGAGGGTATGGAGAGGGTATCATACTCCCATATATTGAGAGAAGGTAATAGGCCTGCCAATTGGCTAGCAAAGGTTGGCCTTCATTCTGAGCTCCCTAGGGTAGGCACTTCTACTACCCCCCAATTAGAGTTATTGTTGAAAGGAGACATTGTTGCTCTTCCTTTCATTAGAGTTTTTTCTGTTTAAAGTTTTTGGGAAGGGACTTTTATGCTCCCTTCTCTTGTACCCACCTTTCCCTGTTTAATGAAGTAGGAGCCATTGTCTCCTTTTATTAAAAAAAATATTATTTTCATAACTACCCTAAAAAACTTGCAAATTACCAAACACCCTTCCTTTTTTATAAATTCTCTCCTTGACCTCTTAAATCTAACCCTCCATTCTCTCTCTAACTCCCTCCATATGATCCCTCCACCACTTCAATCCCCCCCCTTCATTTCCATTCGTACAACTCACCATTCTTCTCCCCTTCACACCACCTCTCCTCCACTTCGTCAAATCCTAACCCTCCAACTTCCTCTCCCCTCAACCTCATCAAATCCTAGCCATCTACTCATTCATCTAATCCCTTAATCATTCCCCTCGCTCACTGATTTTCTCTTCCACTCGCATTGTCCATAACCACCCCCATTTCCCTCCTCAATTCCCTGATTTTCTCTTCCACTCTCTTTCTTTTATGTCCCAGCTTCTCTCCTCCACTCCAAACCGAGAACCAAATGCCCCCCCTCCATCTCCATATTTCTTCTCTTTAATCATTTGAATAGAAAAGGATATCAAGCAATGAAAAAACATCAGTATGCCTTAAACCTATTGAACTTCGGGGTGACCTATAACCTTTACTTGCAGAAGGATTGATGTCGGCGGTATTTTGTGTTGGAGGGGAGTTGCCCGTAAGAAGCTGTCGGTCGCTGGAATCGAAATCCGGCGCTCGCTTCGGAAGGACGTTGAAGTATGAAATCAAACTGACCCCATATTTTTCATAGTTTAAAATGAAAGAGCACTATACCTCAAATCCTGTATCTATCTTGAAGAATAAACACAAGAATTGAGGTTGAGGCCCGATCAAAATAAACTAAGGAAAGTATGACGTCCGTTTGGCCTGCGAAACCTTTGTATTTGCCAACAAGTTCCCCTATTTAATATACAGGATTAAACAGGGTTTATATTAAGCTGGGTTCGGACATGCTTCCTATAAGGGCAAGCCCCTATAGTTAATTACATCTTAAATGACCAAAGCAACCTAAGAAGGCTCTCGATAAAAATCAAGAAATACTATCTTCAAAGAATTTCAAAGGGTAGGACTCTTCAACGAAATCAGAAGTAGAGGTGTGAAAAGGGATTGGTTCAAATTTGGAACCTTTTATAGTAGAATTCAAATAAAGAAGAACTAGGGGATGTCATGGATCCAGAGGAGAACTCCGGTGACTTCCCAAGCTATCCTAATGTTTGGCTTCAATTTTGAGGAGAAATATTTAGGTGTTTCATCCTGCCAATTTTCTTAGTTAGGGCTTACATTCGTTTGAATGATCACACAAATAGCCTGAAAGATGTGAGGGTTTAGGTCGTGATAAACGACAACCTCGGAATCCTAAGACGAGTTAGGGCTTATATTGTATATCAGAGCTATACAAAGGCCTAAAAATGATGTGAGGGTTTACGTTGCATAAGCAAGCAACCTCAAAGTCCTATGGCTTTGTTGTTTTAAGTCTAAGGAAGGAAAATTGGTTTAGCTGGGGAAGACAGATTTTGTTGTTGAAGATGGTCGTGCTGCCCACCAAGCTAGCTCCATGCCGCAACGAGTTTGAGTTATCTAGTGTGTCAAGTTATAATGTCAAATCAGGTAGCCCTATGGTTGAAGTTCTTTAAAAATTTTTTTATAGGACATTTAAAGTTCATTAGGGTGACACCGATTAGGATCCTACAGTTCCCTCGTTCCGGCATCACTATTTTCTATTGGATTCACTTAGTCTAAATGAACTTACTAAACCCAACTTAATGAGTTCCATAATTTCATTTAAACCACGGGAAGCCTCGTTAGCAACCGTAGGTTACCTCCTCCGAGGGATTCCCAATCATCCAATAGATATGTTTTAATTTAGTTGAATTTGTAGTTTTGTGTGATGTTTGTGATTAAATTTTGAGTTGTTTTATGTTTTGAATGTTGTGGCGGTGAATTTTATCTTGGTTGATTTTAGATTTTGGTTTTGGTTATGGTTATGTGGCTATCCTGATAGTTTTAGTTTTCATGCAGGGTGACATCGTTGTTTAACATGCAAATTTGCAGGTATAAAAGTACAGTACGAAAGTACAAGAAGGACAATGCTAAAAACTGTAAAAGTGTACCTGGCGAGTCTTCTCGTTC
>NW_018250824.1:3521-4417 GCF_001263595.1 Phalaenopsis equestris | reverse complement strand
TATGCATGGAGAATGAAATAATTCCAGATAGTATTTAATTAATTAAAAATATTTTATGCATCAAATGGGCTTGAAAATTATTTCACATTATTCTCCTCTGTTCACTGAGCAAGAGGGTATTTTTATTTTATTTTTGTGATTTTTCTACACAAAGTTATGGATTTTCTAAGTTAAGGGTATTAAAATAAATAGGAAAAAGCCCTATTTATCTATTTAAACAGTGTGTGCTGACTAGATCCTAGGCAGCTCCAAAGGCATGCGTAGCGTGCTTTGGTTCGATGTCGCCGTCCACGTAGCTGCTGACTCGGCCCGCTGTTTATGTCCCGCAGTGCTGTCCAGCTCGATTTGCCCCATCCATTTGATACACGCTTGATCGAACGGCTCCCCGTCATCGTCCCCGATAGAATGATCCCGTGCCCGTCCATACTAAAACCTTAAGATCTCAGCCTAGACTCAACCAAATCACTTTGGGTTTGATCTTATGGACTCGTCTAAGTGAGACAAAACACATCCATACGGTTAAGATGCCATTAAATTAAGCTTAAGTAAATGGAGAATCAAAATAAGCTCGGAATAAGCTCGGGAGAAGAAAGCTCGGGAGAAGAAGAAGTTTTATACCTTTACTCTGAGAAGGGAGGCTTTGATCAGAGGTGCTTGACACGTTTGTTGGTTTCCAATGAGGTTAGGGATTAAGTCCCTGGTCTTGGTGTAAGGCCTAGGTATGAATTCGATCACGACCGAATTTGGGTGTCGGTCTAGAGCTATGATAGAGGCTCTGTGGAAGGGAGATTTGATGGGGCTTTGGCTTCTTTCACTCTTGTGAAGGTGTAGGACCAATCTATTGGGAGTTTGGTGGTCTGTAAGTTGGGATTGGGTTTTGTCCTGGTTTCGGGCAA
>NW_018250824.1:533-1896 GCF_001263595.1 Phalaenopsis equestris | reverse complement strand
TCATCCTGAGTTTCCCCCACAGTGACCCCACCTACTAAGTACATAGAGGTTGGGAGCAATATGTGGAACTCCAGGTTGAGTAAAGAAGAGGGTAAAATTTCTAATGGTGAGGGTTCCAAGTCTAGTTTTCTAGGAATAGTCAACAGGAAAAGTCCTATGGCTAGACCCTAGGCTACTAAAGAGAAAAAAAATAAACCTCAACCAAAAATTAGGTCAACAAATGGACCCCCAATAGGTGAGGTATGCTGGGCAAGCACACCGCGTGTAATGGCGCTGACCGACGAGAACAACAAGAACCAATACAAACTCCTAAGTCAGCAGACTTCGGAAGTATGTGTCGAGTTATGTGTGTGATTTGTTTCTGCCGGGAAATTAGCAGGTGATAGTCTGGTTGAAATCAAGGGGTAGAGACTCTCGCTGGGGATCAGAGAGTGGATTTTGGGTTATGAAATTTCAGGTATTTATAAAGGACGGGAATCAGTATGTAAGTACTGACCCCGAGGTGGGATTCTAAATTTGGGTATCAATCCCGAAAGAGAGAGAGAGAGTCCGAGTGTAAGGTCCGACCTCGAATGTAATGAATCAGAAATTTAGGACTGATTCGGAAATGAGAATTGAAATATAGGTCAATTCTCAAAAGAAAATGTCGGAATGTAAGGTTTGACCTCAAATGTGAAGAACCAGAAATTTATGACTGATTCGGAAATGAGAATTGAAATGTAAGTATCGATTCAAAGGTAAAAGAATTGAAATGTAAGTATCAACTCAAAGATAAAAGAATTGAAATGTAAGTATCAATTCAAAGATAAGAGAATTGAAATGTAAGTATCAATTCAAAGATAAGAGAATTGAAATGTAAGTATCAATTCAAAGATAAGAGAATTGAAATGTAAGTATCAATTCAAAGATAAGAGAATTGAAATGTAAGTATCAATTCAAAGATATGAGAAACATGATTTAGGTACTGATTTGATGATATGATTTGAAATTTACAAAGAGCTTCTGATGTTGAATTTGCGGTAGTGTGTTATGTGGAAGGTTGATTTTGAAGAAAATTTGTAGAGCATCAAGGAGTATTGTGCATAATGTGAAATTCTGCGAGGATGTGTAGAGAATTAGTGTAGATAACGATGGTTATGTCACGTGCACAAAGAGTAGGAAATTCCAAAAACAGAAGGATCCACTCAACAAGTTTGTTTTATTTTCTTGTTGTTTTGTTTATGAAAATTTAATCTCTCAAAATTTTTTTTTAAGGATTTAATTTCAATTTGTTTATTTTCAAAGGAAATTTTATTATTTATTTATTACAATTATCTTTTATTTGTGTTTTATTTATTGTTGAAGATTTGTTGTTTTGTTCTTT
>NW_018250824.1:0-226 GCF_001263595.1 Phalaenopsis equestris | reverse complement strand
AGACCTTCTGAGTCATGCTCCAGGATAAGAGTTCCCTTTGCATGTATTCAGAGGTACAACCTTCTCATAGCTCGTAAGGAAACAGTTCCTCCAACTCCGGGTCTTGCTGGAATCCATATGGTATCTTACTGTCATCCATCCTGCGGAAGGTCACGGACACCCTATGGTGTCGTACTCCTGATATGTAGTGTTTGGCCACGTCTGCACCTTTGCCCTTGAGAACAAG
>NW_018250823.1:3625-11048 GCF_001263595.1 Phalaenopsis equestris | reverse complement strand
GGCTTACATTCGTGTGAAACTATCACACAAGTAGCTTAAAAGATGTGAGGATTTAGGTCGTGACAAACCACAACCTCAGAATCCTAAGACGAGTTAGGGCTTATATTGTATAGCAGGGTTGTACAAAAGCCTAAGGATAAGGTGAGGATTTACGTTGCATAAGCAAGCAACCTCAAAGTCTTATGTCTTTGTTGTTTAAGTCTAAGGAAGGAAGATTGGTTTAATTGAGGAAGACAGGTTTTGTTGTTGAAGTTGGTCGTGTTGCCCACCATGGTAGCTCCAAGCTCCCTGCCGCGATTAGTTTGAACTTTTGAGTGTGTAAAGTTATAATGTCAAATCAGGTGGCCCTATGGTTGAAATTCTCTTAAATTTTATAAGAGTAAAGTTGATTAGAGCGACACCAGTTAGGATCCTACGGTTCCCTCGTTCCGGCACCACTACTTTCTATTGGATTCACTTAGTCCAAATGAACTTAATAAACTCAACTTAATGAGTTCATAATTTCATTTAGACCGTGGGAAGCCTCGTTAGCAACCGTAAATTACCTCCTCCGAGGGATTCCCGATAATCCTATAAAGATGTCTTAATTTTGTTGAAGTTGTAGTTTTGTGTGATGTTTGTGATTAAATTTTGAGTTGTTTTATATTTTGAATATTGTGGCGGTGAATTTTATCTTGATTGATTTTAGTTTTGGTTTTAGATTTTCATGTAGGGTGACATCCTCATGCAAGTTTAAAATACAGTATGAAAGTACAAGAAAGATAACGCTGAAAACTGTAAAAGTGTGTCTGGCGAGTCTTCTCGTTCCACCACCTGAAGCTTGAAATGCATGTTAAGGAAGTTTATAAAGAGTTGGAAAAGTAAAGTTTTGGTAATTTTCCTAACCCTATGTCATATCTTGGTGGGTCCTTAGAAGTTTAATTAAGGATGACTTTATCAAGCAAGATATATTAACTTTAGTAGATCTCTGAGATGTCCAACAGATCTAGAGAAAGAAGCAGGTACATGCTACTCTCTTGCTGCCTGGTGGAAAATTCTGAGTTCTTTTAGACTTATTATGTTGCTTAATAAGTTATCCTGTAAATACTCTAATGCTCAATGAACATTGATGTTTCAATTATCCCTAAGAATAGGGTAATTATCACTTGTGATTCAATTTAAAAATTATGTGGGTGAAGACCCTTAAAGGGGCAAGTTAGTGTTGTTGGAACACTTAACCAAATTTTGACCCTAATTGGGCTTAGTGGTGTTTCAATCATGCTTGGTTTAATTATGTTTAATTCTCTGATCCTCATTTAATCAATTTTGATTTTTTTAACTTATTTCACCACTAAGCTCTTAAGACCTAGGTGAGTGTGGTAGTCAAATTTTGAAAAGATTTTTTTTTTTAAATGATGATTCATCATTTTGAATTTTATTTGAATTTTCAAAAATAGGGATGTTAAATTGAATACTTATTGACTTCCAAAGTCATACCCCTAAGTCCAATATCATTTAATTTAGTGAACTTCCAAAATTTGATAATTTAAGAAATCATTAATTTATCTTTAATTAAAGAAGGTGAAATGGGTTTCTACCAACTTGTCACATTTTTTATTTCAATCATCCAATGAGTTAATTGAAATCAGAAGATACCCATTTCTCTCGTTGAATTAAGCCTAAATGCTAACTAAGGCTAAATAATTATACATTTGCCCCTAAGGCTCTAACACTTCATAATTTGTCAAATTCAATTCAAATGACTTTAAAATTTTTATCTGACCTCATTCATGGGTCTGTCGGCACTATTTTTGGTGTGGGGTTTGCCCGTAAGAAGCTGTCGGTCATCGGAATTGAAATCCCATTGCCCGCTTCGGAAGGACGCTTTTTTTTTTTTTTAAAAATTTAGTTTTGAAAAAGATGAAGTCAAACTGACCCCATAATTTTCATAGTTTGACTAGAGAAGCCTTTGGACCAAATTTAATGGTTTTTAAAATTCTCTGTGATTTATTAGAATTATTTTAATTTCTGGGTTGTTTAATAAAAATAAAATATTTTAAATGGTGAAAATTAAGTTTTGTATTTTTAACATATCTCCCTGAAGTCAGAGAACCCAAAGGAGAGAAGTTTATATTTTTTTAATTTTTCTTTGATTTAGTGGAATTATTTTTGTGGAAATCCATTTCTAGTCTTTAAAAATTATTTTTAAGCTTCAAAATTCAATATCTTTATTTTAAAAATCAAGAAAAATATCTCAATTATTTCTAAGTGCTTAGGAAGTAATTTAGAATATTTCCATGAATTGTATTATTTTTGTGATTTTTATGGAGTTTTAATTATTTTAATATTTAAAATAGGTTAAAAATGAAGTTTTTATTTTAAATAATTTTTTTTTTAGAAAATACCCCTAATCTTAAATATTTATATTTTCCAAAATTAATTATCTTAATGATTTAGGGTTTGTGAAAATTAGGTGTATTTTAAATGACTTGACTCATGAAAAATTTTCCTAAATGCTCCCTGGTAATCATAAACCTTCCATAATTTTCTTAGATTTTTCTAAGCAACATGCTAATTTTCATGATTATTTGAGCAAATAATGCACTTAAACTTAAAAAAAATGGATATCTGTTTAGAGGTCTCCTCTGATTTTGGAAAAATTCGAGAATGTTCACCTGGACAGAGGCTACAACATGCCAAAATTTCAAGCCAAGGTGATGTGTCAATAGTCATGGAGAATCAAATGATTTAAAATAGTGTTTAATTAATTAAAAATAAAATATGCATCAAATGGACTTGAAATTTATTCCACATTGTTCCTCTCTTTTCACTAAGCAAGAGGGTATTTTTATTTTATTTTTGTGATTTTTCTACACAAAGTTATGGATTTTTGAAGTTAAGGGACTTTAAATAAATAGAAAAAGCCCTATTTTCTACTTATCCACGCGGTGCCTCGTCATCCTACGGCGGCTCTGAAACTCCACGCGACACGCTCTTATTTGACTCTACCGTCCATGCCAGCAGCCACGCGTCTCGCTGTTTGTGTAAAGAAGCGCAGTTCGACTTCATCTTGGTCGTCCATTCGATGCACGCGTGATCGGACGGCGCGTGGTTATCGTCCCCAATAGCTTAGGTTGAGAACCGTCCACCTTTGAGGCTTGAGATCTCTCTCATTTCTTAACCAAATTAAGTGAATTTTTTTTAAATGCTCGTGTAAGTGAGATGAACACATCCATATGATTAATGTGTCATGAAATCAAGCCTAAGAAAATGGAGAATCAAAATAAGCTCGGGAGGAGGAGAAGTTTTATACCTTTGCTCTAAGAAGGGAAGTTTCAATCAGAGGTGTTCGGCACTTTTGTTGGGGCCCAAGGAAGATAGAGATGAAGCCTCTTATTGTGGTGTAAGGCCTAGGTGTGATTTTGATCAAGACCAATTTTGGGTGTTGATTGAAGTCTATATTAGAGGCTCTGTGGAAGGAGAATTTGATGGGGCTTCTTCCTCTTTCACTATTGTGAAGGTGCGGGTGAGGTTAATTTAGGTTTGGTGGATTTTGGAGGTGTATTTGGCTCTGTCCTGGTTTCTGGAAAGGTTTCGATCTCAAAATTGAATTCCGTCAAGGGGATTCAGGGCAATGTGGTGGTTGGGTTGCACTGAGGAGGTCTCAAAGAGGCTATGTGTGTGATTTCAGGGACTCTCTCCAAGAGATTTTCACCACTTGGTTTAATGGTCGTGGAGGTGGCCTTTTATAAAAATGGGGTTATGGTGGCTGTCATGGCCAATTAGGAGGTGTAATGTGGTGTTTAGGTGGAGGGCAGAGGAGCTCTACAACTCAATTTGGCTGAGTTGGCCTCTAGGCTTGATTTGGGTGAAGTCCCATGGGGGTGGCTCTCAATTTTGAACTTTTCCGGCCATTAGGCTGTCCAGGGGGAGGTGGCTAGGTGTTCAGGGCATCCAGAGGAATCCATCACAACAATTTAATGCAAATGTGTTTTGATTTGGCAAGAATATCTTAAGCATGTGTATTTTTGGGAATAAGATCCCTTAATTTGGGGGACCTTTGGTCCATGTCTTAGTTTTGGTGGTTAGAGGTGTTTTTGCTCAGCCTTAGGGGTCAACTAAAGGCTGGGGTGGAGTTAATTTGGTTGCTTTAGGGTGGTTAGGTCACATTTAGTGCATGGGCCTAAGTGGGTGCAAATGACCAAATCTTGGGTTTGTTCTAGGCTAGCCATGTCAATTGGCCCAAGTGAATGTTTCATTTGGTGTAGAGGATCATAATGAACAACTTTGGTGAAGGATGGAAGTGTTTTTGAGCTCAATTGAAGGGTCAATTTGAGGGAATTTTGAATTTTAGTCAATTTGGTCATGTTGGGCTAGGCTTGGGTCTAGCTTGGGTTAGCCTTGGACTAAGTCCAAATTGACTATTTTAAATGGTCAATAGGGACCCCTTGAAGAGTTTTCAACATGAATTGGATGCCAATTTGGAGGTTAACGATATCAATTGGGTGAAATTTGGGGACTTAGCCAATTTGGGGCTAAATTTGGGAATTTTGGATTTAAGCCAAAATCAAACAGATTTGAGGCTTCACTAAGGCCAATTGATGGTTAATTTTGATGTATAAGAATGTTATAAAGATTTTTCAACATTAATTGGGGCCAATTGACTAGGATATGGGTTCAATTTGGTGAGATTAGGTCATATGATCAAAATTGGGGTTTTGGCCTAAATCAAAATTGGGATCAAATAATGGGCCGATTAAGTTTAGATTTGGTTTAGTTTGGGCATATCAAAAGTTAATTTGAGTTTAGGATTGGACTTGGGATCAATTGAGATCAAATTGATGATCATTTGAGTTGAATTTGGGAAAATTTGGGCCTTTAAAGATAAATTTTGGGGTTTTGGTTAAAGATGGTCAAATTGGCCAAATTGGGTCATGTGGTAGTTGAGAAAAAAGAAATTATGAGTATTTGGGATTTATTTAGATTTTCTGGGAATTTTTGGAATTTTTTGGAATTTTGAGCTATGGAGGGGTATTTTGGGCAAACTTGGGTATTTTGGGCCTTAGCTCCAGACCAACTCCTAGGGTCAGCCCTAAGGTCCAGCAGTCCTAAGGGTGACTCATCTTGAGTTTCCCTTTTAGTGACCCACCTATTAAGTACTTAAAGGTTAGGATCAATATGTGGAACTTCAAGTTGAGTAAAGAAGATGGTAGAATTTCTAGTGGTGAGGGTGCTTTTTCTAGTTTTCTAAGAATAGTCAATAGGAAAATCCTATGGCTAAACTTTAGGATACTAAAGAGGAAAAAATAAACCTCAACCAAAAGTGAGGTCAACAGAAGTATTCAAATTATGTTGTGACAAATAGGAGCAATATTGGGGCTAATTTAAAGTTTCAAGGAAGATATCAGCTCTCACTCTAGAGTTCCCTCGATTCCCTCCACCTGGGGGCTAACATCTCGTATCAAAACCTAAAATAATAAACCAGTTGGGGGCTTTACTCTGTCACTCTAAAGTCCTTTAACTCTACACCCTTCAAAGTTTCTTTTCCAAATTTATTTGCACTTAATAATATGAATTACATTCTCATCCATATAATCTCATATGATTCTTACCAATTGTTGACTGAGACAATAACATCATGAATCTTACAAGTTCTTAAAATAAATTTTAACAACTTAATGGACGAAATCCAGAAGTAAATGAAGTACATGGTTTTAAATCATATCAACTTACTTTGACATTAAAGATCAATACTTTCCACAAATTCCATCGAATATTTTAATTACTTATCATTTTAAGAAAAAAATGAAGAAAACTACAAAGCAATTATGGAGAAAACACAACAATCTATTTTAGAAGTAAAAATCATTATCAAAATAACAAGTCTAAATTAAAACAAAAAGTAGTAACAAAAGATAGAAATTTATCTCAAATCCTCCACCAAACTCTTGAAGTTCCTTTGAATCTCTTCTTCTCTTAAAACACTCTTAACTCTCAAAATAAAAACTAAAAATAAAAGAAAAAGGTAAATGCAAATGGCGTCTAAAAGTATCCCCTAAAACACAGAGATGAGTCTCCCTTGAGCAGCAACGAAAAGATTAGAAGAGCCTTTAATCCACTCTAACTCCCTCTTTTTATAGTTTTTTAAGAGGTGCATTGGTATTTCTTCAAAATGTGTCCAAATTTGATGAATTTATCCAAGAGATGCCACCTTTCAAAATTCATTTCAATATATTCTCGTTCTTAGTGGTTATGACCATAGTTTTTTGCCAATAGATGCCTAAAAAAACTCTTCAACATTCATCAAAATTCATTAAATAGACAAATAACTGCCACTGACGCTTAAGCACGAGGTCTTTGCCGCTTAGGTACAGCCTTCTCTGTATTGTTGGCGCTTAAGCGCCAGCTCTGAATGCTTAGGCGCCACACCTCTTTTGCACCTTTTCATCATTTTTGCTCCAAATTTGACCCATTTTTTCTCTTTTTTCACCATTTTTCATCTTTTTATTGTACCTAAAAGAAAAACACACAAATACGTTCTATTAAACCACAATATCTAAAAAATAGGTATAAAAATGTGTATATAAATGTTATATATTTTAGTTGTATCAGTGTTCCCCCAAACTGATTATTCTATACCATTTGGATAATAACAGGTTTACCCTTAAATGATTTAACAGCTACAATAGGGTTTTGTACACTCAAATGAGTTTCATCTGCGGTAGGATTAACATTATCTCTTAAAGGTCTCTGATGATGTTCATTTTCAAATTCTAAATTACTTAAGCCTGTATCCATTTTGGTCAAATTTTCTAACTCTTTTTGTTGTTTTCAAATTTTTTTAATAGTTCTTTCTAACTCTAAATGGTAAGGTATTAAACCTACTAATCTTAAACTATGCATACACAAACACAATAAGCAATTAAAATAAGTAAACAAACACAATAAGCAATTAAAATAAGTAAACAAACACAATAAGCAATTAAAATAAGTAAACAAACACAATAAGCAATTAAAATAAGTAAACACACTAAAATATAAAAATATTAAATTAAACTCAAATAAATTTTTTAGTTAAAATAAAGTATTCTAAATTATAAAGTAATTTACCATTACTCCTCGACAACGATGCCAAAAACTTGATGCACGGTTTTTGTTGTGGGTTGTAAATATTTTTCAATACTATAATACACTCACCACAATACTAATAGTAAATGTACAGTTTAATCTCAATAAAAATAAATTTAGTATAAATAATTTTATATTTTAAAATCATTAAGCTGTCAAAACGTAATAATAATGCAAGTATATGTATCGCTCAAGTAATAAAAGACTTTAATGGCGTCCTAAGTATCGATCCCACAGGGAGTTGGAAATTCTTATGGATATAATGTAAAACACAATATTCAAACTATATAACTTAAGTGCTCAAAATAAATCTAAA
>NW_018250823.1:0-3441 GCF_001263595.1 Phalaenopsis equestris | reverse complement strand
GTATTGTGCCAAATAGGAGCAATCCTATTCTTTATTCTCTGAGAGCGCATAAAGAACATCGATTAATCTAGAGTTTTAATCCAGAGTTTGGTCCCTAAATCCGTGCTTAGGTTGAGAGGGTACTGACTGCCATTCTAGAGCTCTCACTTCTCTCTCCTCTGAGGGCTAACAATCTCGTTTTAGTTACCAAACAACTGAATCAAATTGAGGATTGTAGTCTACCACCCTAAAATCTCCAATTATGTGCCCATCAAAGTATATTTCCTTATTTATTTGCACTCAACCCCATGGACTACATTCTCATCCATGAAATTAAATGTGACTCTTACCTTGTTGTAAAAAGCATAGCCTTTTCGGATCTTATGTTTCTCAACAAATTTTAACATTTCAATTGGCTAGATCGAAAAGCAAACGAAGTTCAAAGTTCAAATCTTCACAATTTATTGACATTTAAAACCTTTGATAATAAATATAATTCCTTAGAAAACCATATCTCATTGTATGGAGAAGGATAAAGATGACAACTTAGAATTCATTAGAAGGATACGATAAAACATAGATTTTATATTAAAAAACAAATTTATAAAATAAATAAAGGAAAGAACATAACTTATCTCACACCCATTCTCAAGCAAATCCCTTGAAGTTCCCTTTAAACAAATTTTCTCTTTACAATCACACTCAATTCTCTCTTAGAAATGTAATGAATATGAAATCTTTCACATTTTCTTTCGTCTTACAACTCTAGAAGAAAAACCTAACTCTTCCTCCAAGACTCTCTCTCACGCCACCCTTAACTTCTCCTATTCCAAACCTCTCGCCCCCCTCTCTTGACTCTATAGACTCTTCTCTTTTTATTAGGGCCAGCCTTCTTTTCAAAAAGAATTCAAAATGCCCTCCTTTTCCCAAAAAGGCACACCTCTTCACACCATGAGGCAAGTCCCTGCACCAAGAGGCCATGTTCTGCTTATGACACTTAGGTGTCAATTCACTGGTTTGATATTTTTCTTTATTTTAGTCCATTTTGATCCTTTTTAATGTATTTTTGTTTCTTTTCTCTTAAAATCTTTTTCTTACACCTGCAACTAAAAACATAAAATTACCTTTCATTAAAGCATAATATCCTGAAAAATAGAGCATAAAATATGCATAAAAATAGGTAATTTTAAGGTGGATCACCAACTAAGAGTCTTAGCAAGAATGTTTGTTGACCAGCGATTCTGACACAATATGTGCATGCTTAGTGTTTAATTACTTCAATTTCAAACTCAGACAAAGATGTCAGAAACTTGACTTCTACTGCTCGTTTGTGCTTGCAACCTTAATTATCGAGTAAGTGTTATATAACAAATAATTCTCGTTTTTCTCAACAATTCAATTTTATGCACTAGGATACTACAAAAGTGTATTTATCATTTCAAGTGATATAGGACTTTCTCTTAGTCCCCAAGTATCGATCTCTTTTTATCAACTTAGTAAAACTCTACTTAAACTGCAGGTAAATTATCTAGAAATTAAGTTGAAAATTGTATGTATAAAAAGAAGTAACTAATATCTTTAATATCTATTTCTAAACTTATAGAAAATGCTAAATGTTTCTAAACTAGTTTTATGTAAAAGAGTTCAAATTGTATGAAAATCTTTCTCCTTACAATGAGATTATAATCAGTGCAGGAATCAAATGTCTATAATTTAAATATGGTTTTGTGACAAATAGAAGCATACATATTCTTTACCCTCTTCCAAGTGCATAGAAAACATTGGCTAACCTAGAGTTAAGTTCCTAAATCCTTGGTTATGCTGGGTAGGTTCTAGCCTGACCATGTTAGCCCTCAATTAAGGTTAACCTCGCCTTATGTTCCAAACCTTAGATTCAATTGGTTAAGGTTCTAGCCTGACACCCTAGTATCACCAATTTACACCCGTCAAATCTTATCTTCCTATCTATTTGAACTAACCCCAATATTACTTTTTCTTCATCCTAAAGGTTAGCATGGAACCCCAAGATTACTTTTTCTTCATCCTAAAGGTTAGCATGACAATTACTAATTGAGGAAAATCATAACCCTTCTTGGTCATTATGCTTTCATGATATGTTTTAACTTATGAATTGGCCAATTGCATAAGTATATTAAGCATGAAATAATATACCATCACAATATTGAAATTAAAAACAATTCTTAACAATTCTAATCCAACACATGATTATTTTTTCATCACAAGGAGAAAAATAAATAAAACTACTCATATTTTATGGGTAAAATAGAACAACACATGATTGATATTTAAAATTAGATTTACACAATGAATTGCAATAAATTGTAACAAACTCAAACAAAAATACAAAATACTTATCTCAAACTCCTCCCCAAGCAAATCTTCTGAAGTTCCTTTGAAGAATTCTCAACTCTACTTACAATCTCACTCCAATAGACACACCTCATCATTTGAAGAGACACACACCACACACACCTTCCTTCCTTTCTTCCTATCTCTTCTTCGGCTTTTACTTAATGAGACACACCCTTATAATAATCCTTGAAATCCCTTAAGAGTCACTTCAGATACCCCTTCAAATTGCGTCCAAATACATTGTATCTTAAAAAAATTATTTTAACGCCCAGGCGTCAGTCTGGGATCTCAGGTGCCAACCTTCTATAAGCTTGAAATAACTGCTTAGTGCCTAGGCGCCAGATTCTGTCACCATGGTGTCAGGCTCTCTGTTTCCATGTATAGGGTCTGACACTTAGGCACCAAAGCTTGCGCTTCAATTTGTGCTCCTCCGCTCCATTTGACTCTGTTTTGCTCCGTTTTCGCTCCTTTTTCTCCAAAACTCTATCTCTTGTACCTTAAACCAAAAACAAGGAAAATACCTTCCATTAAAGTGTAATATCATTAGAAATGAGCATAAAATGTATCTAAAAAATAGCAAATTCATATGCATGTCAACCGACCAACAGTTGCGCCACCAAGCTCTTTCCCAACACTGTGTTAGCCTTTCTTTGGAGCCTCCCGGATCCAAATTGCGTCCAAATACATTGTATCTTAAAAAAATGATTTTAACGCCCAGGCGTTAGTCTGGGATCTCAGGTGCCTACCTTCTATAAGCTTGAAGTAACTGCTTAGTGCTTACGCGCCAGATCCTGCCACCATGGTGTCAGGCTCTCTGTTTCCATGTATAGGGTCTGACACTTAGGCACCAAAGCTTGCGCTTCAATTTGTGCTCCTCCGCTCCATTTGACTCTGTTTTGCTCCGTTTTCGCTCCTTTTTCTCCAAAACTCTATCTCTTGTACCTTAAACCAAAAATAAGGAAATTACCTTAAAGTGCAATATCATTAGAAATGAGCATAAAATGTATCTAAAAAATAGCACATTCGTTAGCCTTTCTTTGGAGCCTCCCGGATTGAGTTCTACAACTCTTCTTATTCAACTCACTCGTA
>NW_018250822.1:1570-1987 GCF_001263595.1 Phalaenopsis equestris | reverse complement strand
GAAAAAGAAAAGAAAAAGAAAAGAAAAGGAAAAGATATGGGGAGAAGCAAGAGGAGACACCTAATTAAAATTTGGCTTCACTTGAATTAATTTAAGGAAAAAGACTTGGACACATTTTCTAAACATTTGATTTGAATACTAACTTAATTATTAATAAAGTTTTATGAAGTTTTATATCATATGAATTTTCTAAGTGACTTTAATATGAAAAATTGCAATTTTTTTCTGAAAGAAATAGAGGATCAAAAACCTTAGACTTAATTACTGAATATCCTTACACTTTTAGTATTAACTGAAATTGTTTTGAATTTTTCATAAGTTAAACTATTATATTTAGAGAACTAAAATATGAAAATCTAAAAGTTAAATTCTTCACCATAAGTCATATTTTTTTATGTAGTAGAGAAGTTACTTGAG
>NW_018250822.1:1096-1500 GCF_001263595.1 Phalaenopsis equestris | reverse complement strand
CTCATTTTTGGTTATATTGCACTTTAATGGAAGGTATTTTAATGTTTTCTTGCAGGTTATTGATTTTTAGGGCTTAAAGCAAAAAGAAAGCAAAAAAGGATGAAATTTGGAGTCAAAATTACGTTTTTGAAAAAATACTCAGCGCCGGCAGCGCCGAGGTCAGCGCTGATGGTGTCAGACCAGTGGTTTCTATAAGGTTTGATGTATTTGAACAATTTTTTGAAGAGTTTTTGGAGACACCTCTTGGAGAACCGACCTTGGGCTCTATTTGGGGCCGAATTTCATCAGAAAAATTGCTCCTCTATGTTCATTTTTCGCACCACATCATTCCATTCCACTACCATATTGGAGTCAATTTTTTATTTTGATTTCATAGTTTAGAGTTTTTGTGGTGAGATTTAGTG
>NW_018250822.1:0-1086 GCF_001263595.1 Phalaenopsis equestris | reverse complement strand
GTTGGAGAAGGAGAAAAGTGAGAGATATCTTCTTCCTGCATTTCTAAGGAAAGGCTACAAAGGATTTGGTTTGAGAAAGAGATTTCAGATAAGTAATGTTTATTTATTAGTGTTGCTTAAACCTTCTTTTATATATTAAAATTGTGTTTTGTTATTTCTTTCTCATGAAGTATGACTAGTTCCCTCTATCTTTCTTCCTGCTCTGAGATATGGTGAAATGAAGAGATAACATAGATGTGCCAATATTAAAATGTAAAATAAATTGTGATGATTTTTCAACTCCGAACTTAATTTACTTTTCAATCTAGCCAAAATTTAATCTAAACCCCACACATCAAAAATTTCAACTTCTAATGTGTAATTTAGAGTCATTTCATTTCTTCTAGAAATATTTCGTACTTGTTGTCATCGATCATATGTTTTAATATATTAATTAACATCTCTAAAAATAGTAGGCCAATAAAATCCAGCTTGCAAAATCTTATATGTAGTTATATTCATTCCAAAATGTCCTCCAAATTCAGACTCATGACATCTTTCAACTATCTGTTGAGTTTCCTCATAAGACACACACCTTCTAATAATTAGAACCTTACATTGTTTTTATAGAAATAAGTCATCCCAAAAATAGAATTTTGAATCATATATACATTTTTTTAATTGTGGATTTTTGATATAAGTTGGTAAAATATCACTTACAATATAATTTACTATATCGGCATACCACAATACATTCATTTCATCAACACTATATAATTGCTCATCAGGAAAATTTTCTAAAATGTCATTTGCAAAATTATTTAAGATTTCTCTTTCTAGTCTAGACAAATGATCAGCTATTTTATTATCATTTTCATTTCTATCAACTACGATAAAATCAAACTCTTGCAATAGAAGTATCTATCTAATTAATTTTGGTTTACCATCCTTCTTTTACATTTAATAGCAGAATGATTTGTATGCACTATACATTTAGTTCCAATTAAGTAAGGTCTAAATTTATCAAAGACATAAACAATATCGAGTAACTCTCTTTCAGTAGTAGTTTAGCTAATTTGAGTATCATTTAGAGTTTTAGTAGCATAA
>NW_018250821.1:10095-15342 GCF_001263595.1 Phalaenopsis equestris | reverse complement strand
TGTACAGAAAGTGAAATTCCATAGTGCAGACAAAGGTAGTCGTGCTGCGTGAGCAAAGAGTAAGAGATCAAAATCGAGAGAATCCACTCAAAAGATTTATTTTATTTTCTTATTTTTTTTTATCACATTTGATTATCAAAATAGGTTTTCAAAAATTGATTTTAGTTGGTCTATTTTCTAAAGAGAGTTGTTTTGTTGTTTGTTTGTTTGTTTGTTATTTTTTATTTAAATTTTATTATCGTCAACTTTTTGTTGTTGTATTGTTCTTTGTTCATTGTAATTTCGAACTAACGTGTGGTTCATGGCATTTATCCATTGCACAAAAAAGGTAATTGACAAAACAATAAGTTTCTGAAAGAAACTTCATTGATCTGTTTTAATAAATGTTACAGATCGAGCGTAGGCCAACACATCAAAAAGTATAATATGCTAACTGCATCAAAGTACATTCAAAATATCTCATGCCAAGTACACATCATAGGCTGAGCATGTCTGATACATATCATATCTGCTGTAATGTAGCATAGTAAAACAGAAAGGAATTCTCTGAATGTCTGTTCCTGGTGTGACAAGCTCCTGATCGAGCAAACCTTCTAAGCCAAGCTCCAGGACAAGAATTCCCTTTGTCGAAAGGTCACAGACACCCTATAGTGTCGAACCCATGGAATGCAGTGTTTGGCGACGTCCGCCACGTTCCTTTTAAGGAATAGCACTGAACCAATGAGCTAACAGGTAGTAGAATTTCTACAGCTCCTCTGAAATCACCAGGGCCAATGATGTTAATTTATTTTCCAAATAGGATGTTGCTTTTGCTCATGAATGAGACCATGCAGAAGGGCCTCACAAAGTCATGGTGATCAATATGTGGAGGAATGCGATCACCCTCGTCGTAGATGTTGACAATGCAGCTGTTGGAAATGCAGTTAGTGGGCAATATACTCCATTTGACCATTTTTTTAATCATCCATTTTATCATTGGAGGTAGTGGATCCACCTGATCGTGTCTAAGAATCCCAGGAGGAATTCCTTGTCTGTCATTGGTAAAGTTGTAGCAGCAACCACAATGGATAGTAATCCTTCCCTTTCCTTGCAACCATTTTATTGGCTTGAAATAGGTTCTTTCCATAAGCAGACATGCACGATCTCTATCAAAAATGCAGTCCAGAATGTTTCGTTCATCAGTTTTTGAGAAGACCCTGGTGTACAATTCCAAACCTTCTAATATGTTGATGAACCTCCCTTGTATTTCTTTGTAGAATTCAAAGTCCCTTTTGTTCACTTTGCTTATTCTAGAATATTCTGTCGTGCTTATGATCAGCGGCTGTCAAGGAAGTTCCCTTATTTTAATGGCGGCGGCAACCCAAGCTGGTGTTATTTTTGTCTGCAGCAGAATGTATGATTCTACATCTGACGAGACGTATGGATCTGTACTCCACGAAACATATGGCTTTGCATCCATCGGGACATATGGCTCTGCATCCATTGGGTAATCGGCGGTCTGAGATCCATCATCAGTAGATGCATACTCCTCTAAGTTGTTGTAGTGTTGTAAGTGTAGGACATTACAATCCAGGCATTCCATGAATGCCTTTGTAGCTGATGCTCTTGTAGGTATTTCGGTGTTGCAGGTCGGACAAACCGTGCAAAGAACATCTAAAGCTGGTAGTATTTTCGGCTTTATAATAAATTTGGACTCATCATCAGTAGCGGGCAAGCTGGAAGAAGTTCCTTTTATGCTCAGATCATAAATATTCCCCTCAGGGATAGGAGTGTGTAAGTTTTCTGCCTCCTTTTGGCGTCTTCTCTCCTCTTGTAAGAAATCCCTCTATTTTTGGCGGCTAGCATTTCTGCGTTGAGTTCTTTGTAGTGGAGCATCCGGTAGCCTTTCATTATTAGCAGCGACTAGACCCCCAGTCGGCGTCGCTATCTGAGTTCTTTAAGTCTTAGTTTTGTACTTTCTTCCGTTGTAAGTTGGTTGGCGACAGCGACTCTGAGAGATGGCGTCTGAACTTTTAACGGTAGTACGACCTCAGAAGTAGCACGACCTCGGCCCCATATACGAGCGCATATGGTGTACACTGAGTGGGAGTCCTGAACGTCGTCCGGTAGGCTCACAAAGCTTCCAGTAATTGGTTGTGCCAATCCCTTTTATTTTTGTCTAGTGTTTTCTTTAAAGTTTGTACCAGTGTTTTGTTGAAGGCTTCAACAAATCCATTTGCTTTGCGATAGTAAATTGTAGAGCATCTCCAATCTATCCCATGTCGTTTGATGAAATTATTGATTTTGGTGCTTTTAAAGGCTATCCAATTGTCAGATATTATTCTTCGCGATACTCCAAAATGGTAGATGACTTGGTTTTTGAATAATTGAAGGAGATGTTGTGCTGTAACCTCTCATAGCGGCACTTCCTTTGCCCATTTGGAGAAATATTGGAGAAATAATCTGTAGCAAAATAATCTGTAGCAGCAAGTATAAACCTATGTTCTTTGGAGGATGGAGGGTCTATTGGACCTATTATGTCCGTGTCCCAACAATCGAATGGCCATGAAGCACGGTTGGGTGTAGCACATTCGAAGGTTGGTGCAAGACCACCCCATGTACTTAGCACTGGTGACATTTTCTGGCTGTAACCATGCAGTCAGATATCATTGCTTGGCCAATAATATCCGAGTCTTTTGATTTTCATTTTCATTTTTGTTCTTGACTGGTGAACCCCACACAATCTGGCTTGTACTTCTTTGATAATATTTTGTGCTTCAGTTTTGCTTAAACACCTCAGCTACATCTAGTAGAATGATATTCTGTAGAGGATGTCACCCACTAGAGCATACGACATAACTCTTTTTGTAATATGATATACTTCAGACTTGTCTTTTGGTAGCTTTCCAGTATGGAAATATTCTATTAATTGCTTGTGCCAATCTTTGTTGATGTCTGCAACTACAATCAACATTTGTTCTTCTTTTTTGAGCTTGTGTAGAGTTTCAAGGTTGATCCGACACAAGACTTATCTTCCTTGTTTTGTGATTTCAATGGAATCCTCTGGGGGACACGCCAGCTCCTTAGCGAGTTTTGCTAGAGCGTCGACATGAGCATTATCTCCCCGTGGAACCTGGTAGAAAGTCACATTGAGGATCTACTCCAGCAGGTTCATCGTGTACTGATGGTATTCTGCTAATCTTGGTTTTAGAATCCTATATTGTCCGGTGACTTGTTGAATGTCAAGTTGTGAGTCACCCTAGATGGCAATGTTTGTTATATCCATTGAGATTGTCAACTCTAATCCGGAAATTAAAGCTTCATATTCTAATTTGCTATTGGTACATGGCTCTGTCAGGTGGTATGAGAAACTCGACACACCCTTATCTGGCGTGATAAAGATCAAACCAATACCTGCTTTGCCTGGTATAACTGTGCCTGATCCTTTGTCTTTCTTGATTGATGAAGCGCTGTCGAAGTACATCTCCCAGCGTTGTGCACTGGAGAATTCCATTTGTAGTATCAGCTCATCTGGTAGTTCATCATTAAGAGTGGACCCAGGCAGTGGGTGTGCAACAAGAAAGTCTGCTAGAATCTGTCCCTTGATAGCACAGAGGGGAACAAAAATTATATCAAATTGCAATAAGATCATTGACCATCTTGCTAGACATTCGAAGAGTGTTGGTCGGGTCATCAAATATTGTAACGAATTAAATTTTGAAATTAGGGTAATCTTATGAGAAAGCATGTAATGTCTAAGTTTTTGTGCAGCAAAAATTAACGTCAGAAAATGCTTCTCAATAAGTGGATACCTTATCTCCGTCGGTATTAGGCGGCGACTTAAGTAGTAAAGTGTGTTTTCCTTACCCTCCTCATTGACTTGGGCTAAGAGGGCTCCAAGAGAGTCATCTAAGGCCGCGATATAAAGTATCAACGATTTCCTTGGGATAGGGGCTGCCAAAACAGGAAGTGTCATTAAATATTGTTTAACGTCCTCGAAGGCCCACTAGGATATCTCTTCGTAAAAAAATCTGGCGTCCTTTTTAATTAATGCCGAGAAAGGCTCACACCTGCCTGAGAGATTAGAAATAAAGCCTCTTAGATATGCCAACTTTCCTTGGAAGCAACACAGTCGTTTCAAGATTTTAAGGGGAGGCAAGTCCAAGATAGCTTTAATCTTATCTGGGTCAATCTCGATTCCCCGATAACAGACAACGAATCCTAGAAATTTACAGGAGGTAACGCCAAAGGCGCACTTTAAGGGATTCATTTTAAGGTCATATTGTTGTAACCGTTCAAACATGATCCTCAAATCATATAAATGGTCTATTTTCTGTTTATTTGATGAACAAATCATCCACATAGCATTCTACTTGATTGTGAATGAGGTCGCCAAAAATCTTCATCATTGCATGCTGATATGTTGCTCCAGCGTTCTTTAGGTCAAACGACATTACTGTGTAGTAAAAGAACCCAATCGATGTTT
This sequence comes from Phalaenopsis equestris, assembly GCF_001263595.1. Lineage (NCBI taxonomy): Eukaryota > Viridiplantae > Streptophyta > Magnoliopsida > Asparagales > Orchidaceae > Phalaenopsis > Phalaenopsis equestris. The sequence continues at coordinate 10,877 of NW_018250821.1, read as the reverse complement.
CGAAGGCTGTAAGCGCTGCATCCTCGGGAGTCATTTTGATCTAGTTATATCCCGACAATCTGTCCATGAAGGAGAAGGTTTCATGTGTAGAAGCGGTATCCACCATCATTTTTGGGATCGATAATGAGAATTCGTCTTTTGAACACACTTTGTTTAAATCTCTAAACTCGCACAAACACGGATTTGTCCATTTTTCTTCTTGACTGGGACAATGTTAGCTAACCATGTGGGGTATTGCTCTTCTTTCACAAAGTTAGCATCTTTTAATTTCTTCACCTCGGTGATGAGTTGTTGCTTTATTTCGAGGCACATTATTCTAGTAGCTTGTTTTACTGGGGTCATATCTTTGTCTACCCCAAGTTTATGAACTGCAACTTTTGCTGACAGTCCTAACATTTCATCATAGCTCCATACGATGCAATTTTTAAATTCTATTAACAATTTGATCAATTTTAAAGATTCTTCATTGTTGAGTAGAGAACTTATAAATGTAAGTCGGGTTCCGTTAATCTCTTTCAATTCATCGACAGTAGATTTAATTTCCTCCTCAAATTCTCGCGGAGCATCTTCTATTGGTTGATCAGTAGAGTCATCCTCAGAGTCATCCTCTATGTCTGTTGATTCACTAGTAACAACCATGCCAAATTCTGAATCATCGATTGGTCCGATTATACCAAATTCGAGACCCTTTTTTGAGTTTGGAGTTCAACCTTTAATATTCCATAATTTTTCAAAAAGTTGAAATTTATCTTTTGGCATTTGTTTTGGTAAGTGTCCCTGTT
>NW_018250821.1:8986-9905 GCF_001263595.1 Phalaenopsis equestris | reverse complement strand
AGCATTCACATAGTGATTTATCCGATCATACATTGTCTCATATTCACTTTTCTCTGTATCTTCTAAGGATATCTCATATTGAGGTTTCTTCTATTTTGTCATCATTATTTCATCTTCGGAATTGTCTTCATCACCAATGTTGATGGTTGGCCTAATTTGTTCAACAATTAAGTTGGTTCTTCCTCGTCCACGTCCCCGGCCGCGATCTTGAGTGCACGAACGAAAAGAACCTCGACCAGCTTGTTGCAAAGGAGTGATGGAAGATCGTTGAAGTGGAGTTGAATGGCTTCCTCTTTGTGACTTTCCTGAATCTTCATTTTTGTTTGTGACAATTTTGCGAGAGAAGACAATTTTCTTTGGAGGTGCGTAGTAGGCAGTATCTTCATGAATACCAACTTCATGAATTGAAAATGATTGTAGATCCCCCTTTAATGCAGTGTTCTTGTCCTTCTTTATAGTACTTGATGCATTGATGTAGAGATGATGGAACCATGTTGTGTTCATGAATCCATGGTCGCCCTTGTAGAGCATTGAAAGAGGTCTCGGCATCGATGATATGAAATTTAGTGGTTGTTTTAAGTTCTCTAACCTTCATAAGCAATGTAATCAATCTCAGAGCTCTCTCTCCCTTTTAGTTGAATCCTCTTAGCATCATTTTATCGGTTGTAAGCTCTTGAGCTTAAAAGTCCAAATAGGCCAATTTCTGTAGACTCATCAAGTTGAGTGATGCTCCAGGATCTACTAAAACTCTGGACAACACAAATCCGCCGATGTTAACAGAGATGTAGAGCAGTCGGTTGTGGTCGACGGTACCAAGCAGCAAATCTTTATCTATGAAGGTCACCCCAGTATGTTCTTCCAACGAAAAAACTTCATCTGTAACCAGAGACTCTCTCATCTCCTTTGATAAGATCAGAGC
>NW_018250821.1:1254-8895 GCF_001263595.1 Phalaenopsis equestris | reverse complement strand
TTCCACTGGTGGATGGGGAGGGAGTTCTTCTCGAGTTATTATCTGTTTTCCTTTATCTGTTGGAGCTATTTTTAGGGGTAGCACTTTCCCGCTCCTAAAGTTCACTTCTGTGATTTCTTCTTTTTGTGGTATCATTATTGAAGCTTCCAGTGCTTCTTCTTTTTTGGAAAGATCTAGGTTGATGGCTAGCTCTAAGTTGATGGAAAATGGTACATCGCGGTGCTCGAGAATTGGTTCCTCACTCTTAGTGTTGTCGTAAGTAGTATTGTCAACGTCTTCTTTGGTCTTGTTAGCGAGTTCATCGGACTCAATTACAATTTGAGGATCATTTTGGGGATCAAGATCAAAGTTAGATTGGTCATAATCAATTACATCATCACTAGAAACAGTTAAAATGTAGCTGAAATCACAATCATTATATTCATAAGACCCTTGAGGGGTAAAAAGATAATCGTACAAAGTCAGAGGTTTGAGGATTTTCTTCCCCAAATTCAAGACAACTAATCTAGTAGAGGCAGCCCCTATCCTACCCCCCGTGCTATCAATCTTTATATTAGTGTTCTTATTTTCCTTTGTCTTTGACGATGACGGCTCTTGTGGCAAAATCTTCTTCTCGGGCTTGATAGACTGAAGGCTCTGATCAGAAGCTTGTTTTGATGCATTCTGGATTTGGTTAAATATTTTCATGGATGATTTACTCCAAACTGCACTCCATCCATCTTTTCCATTATGTGCGGAAGATTGTTTCGATGAATCCTGGATTTGGTTTAGGACCCTCTTGATCTTGTTCCAAGTCGTACTCCATCCATCTTCTCCAGTATATGGATCAATCGAAGAGATTGGCTCGACTAAAATCACATTCATAGAACCTTTTTCAGGTTCTCTTAAATATTCTTTCAGGATCATTATATTTCTCTCTTTAAGATTTTTCATGAGCCAATCCTTAAAGATGAAGCACTCTTCTATTGTGTTCCACAACAACCTGTGATATGGGCAGTAATTGGGTTCATCTTTCTTATCAACCTATTTGAGCTTCTTTGAATCTGGTAATCTGAATTCAAGATTCTTCATCAAACTTCTGAACATCTTGGATACAACTTCATCTTTGAAAGAATACACCATTTTATGTCGTTTTGCCAAAGATATCCTCTTATTCTCTGTTCGAGGTGACCTCCTTGAGGCGGTCACTGGTTGGACTGACTATTCTATTTCTGAGCATGTTGTGATGAAGATTGATGAGGATTTTTTGCATATATCTTCATTAGCTATTTTCTTTTGTCGACAGTTGCTACTATTCATGACTTCTTCTCAAACACTCTGGTTGATTTGGACTTCTCGTGTGAATCCATATGTTTAATTTCTTCTTGAAGACTATTGGCTTTACTAAGTAGCTTCTCAAAGAATTTGATGGTGAGTACCTTGAGCATAAAAGCCACTGGCCCATGAATGCTTTTGAGTAAAATCTTAATCGCATGATGTTCCTGTAGCTGAGGTTCACACTTCATGCTAAGGTTTCTCCACCTCAAAATGTAATCCACCAAAGTCTCGTTGGGCCTTTTCTTTTCCATCATGAGTTCTCCTATAGAGACATGGTGTTGTGCTCCGGTAAATCTCTTCACGAGGCAAATTTTTTAACTAACCCATTGGTCAAATCAACATACCAATCAAAACCAATCCCTGATAGGTTGGACAAGCGGTTGGAGGAGTAAAGCTTCTCTATTTCTTGTGTTGCCACAAGTGGCTCGAAAGTGTGTATATGCTGTCTGGGATTTCCAGTCCCATCAAATATCTTAAAGTTTGGGGATACAAAACCCTTAGGGAAGGGTACGACATCAAATTCTTTTAGGTAAGGTCTACCCTTTAGAATCAATGCACCACCCTTGGATTGGGTTAAGGCCTCCCGAACTTGCTCAACCATTTACTTAAATTCTTTCTCTGGTATGGCGCCTGATGGGGAATCCTTTATATGTTGCTCATCTTTGTTTGCTGAGGCAAATTCTCTTCTTTCATCCATGATATGTATGATTTTTAGTTGGTTGATCTCCGAAGAGTCTAGTTGCGGTGCTTGGGATTGCCCTTGAATGGTGGCCATGGCGGTCATGGCTGCGGCCATCTCTTCTATTATTTTCTCCAGTTTGCTAACTTGCTCATCCCTTAGGAGGATAGCCCTACGCAGCTCATCTATGTCGTTCTCTTCAACGAGAGATTGAGCCTCACGCGCAGATGTAGCTGCTCTGTTTTCAGTAACATGTATATCCATGAAATCTTCTTCGAGGTAATCATTGTAGTCAAAATCTTCATCATTGTCTTTGATGAAAACTCCGTGTGAGATTTTAAAATTTTTCTTCGATCATTGATACTTTGACTGTTCTAAGATTTGGAGGACCCTCCTGGACCTCCTCCTCTTGTTCTTCTATGTCGCTGGCAATTGCTGCGACGATGTGAGATACTTAGGACCCAGGCTTCATTCTGTGATCTTGTCCTGCAGGCTTACTAGATTGTATCAGTACAGTGACCTTGGGTCTCCACACATTCTTCTTTGACGACGATGTCTCAGAACAGAGTGTCCTAGAGGGAACATCAGTATGTTGAGGAAGAGTATGCTCCTCATGGTGCAGACCAACTACAGTACCGGTAATTTTTTCATCTTTCCCTTTGGAATTTTAGGAATGTCATTATAGTGTGTGATCGGTAGGATTCTTGGACCTAGTCTTGACTTAACCGATTGACGACATGTGGTCCTGGTAATGCTAGAATCTGTGGTGATAATAGCATTGTCGACTTTTCTTCTTAAGCAGAACCAGACGGGAATACGAGCAGGCAAAGCTTTAGTTGACTTCTGAGATCGTCTGGCATATTCGACGTCCTTTAAGATTTCTTTCTTTATGCGAGGGGATACCGCATGTCCCACTCGTTTAAGTAGTTCACTAATTGAACAACCTTCATTGACAGCTAACCTTTGAAAGACTGAACTGACTCGGGTGATAGGAGGAGGTTTGTTTCTCTCCGCACTCTATCCATGAAGTGAAGGTAATGCAACAGTAATTTTCTAAGTACTCTCATATCCATCGGTATCCATTAAAGGATAGAATCTACTTCCCCGCATAAGTGGATATGTCTTTGGTAATCCCATCTCATCCTGGTGCGGATCTTCCTTAACAGGTATCTCCTCAAGAGCCTGGGCTTTAACGACCCCCTGAACTCTCCTGCTGCGGTTTCTCCTTTGAGTTCATGTTAATGGTATAGTTCTTGAACTCGATCCAATTTTGAATACTAATGGCAGGACAACTAATCCCTCAGTTGGATCCTAAATGATCATTATTTCTTTCCCTTTAGCGGCAACAGGGATAACAGGCTTAGTAGGTGCCATAGTGGCAACAGTAGTCTTGGCCTTCTTATAAGAAGGGAAGTCTCGAAGACAGTTCAAGTTGAATTCGACATACAACTCCTAAATTTTTGGAGCGGTGACCTTCATTATGCGAATGGGGCCTTCCCGAGGATAACCTCTAGGTCTTCAAATCTGGCTCTGAACTTAATGGTAGGAGCAACATTGCGGGCTTCATGCCTTGCCGATAAGTTGCAAGAAAAAGTCAGCGTTGCGAAGGCCATTGCAGCATCTTTAAAACAGAAAACTCTAGTTATATGGCCAAACCCTTGTAATCTTAGTAGAAGTACTTAACAGCGACTTTATATATGCTTAAAAATACAAAAATTTGATACTTCTGCTAGAAGATTTAAATCCCCGACAACGGTGCCAAAAACTTGACAATGGTTATATATTTGATAAAGATGTGTATAAAATATTCAATAATTGCAAATTCACACTTATCAACGTAAGTATACATATCACTCAAGTAATACAGGGCTCTCATGGAGTCCTGGATATCGATCCCATAGAGAGTAATATTAGAGGCTACAAACTAAGATTTAAAAAATCAATACTTAATCATAATAATATAGTTCAAATTGCATATTTGTCACTAATAGACAATTGAAATAAAAATGTAACTTTAATAAACTCTTAATTAACTAATTCTACTAATAAAGTTTATAATGCAAAGTTTAATATATCAGAAAGCATCATTCTCCTTGTCAAGAAATATAAGTGTTTTCAAGAAATTAAAGTGAATGGATAAAGTGAATCAGTTCAAATTACATTGTGCCAAATGGGAACATAACTATTCTTTACCCTTTGGACCAGATATAAAGAACATTGACTAATCCTATGCTTGCTTACTGAATTTGTGGCTAAGCTGGGAGGATACCGGCTCTCACTTCAAAGCTCCCACGTTCCCCTTGCTGAGGGCTAGCATCTACACTTCAACACCCAAACAATAGGACCGAATTGAAGATTTTAGTCTGACAATCTAAAATCTCTAATTCTACGCCCGATAATATTATTTCCCTATTTATTTGCACCCAACTTCGAAGGGCTTGTACCTCCCTAAATCATGGATGTAATCTATATTTAACAAATCAATTGGCCAGATTGAAAGTAAATTAAGATCAAAGTGAAAAGATCATCACAATTTCTTAAATATTTTCATGGCTTCATCAATTCAAATCACCATTTCACAAATCTCGAGACAAGGAGAAAGACAACACCACAACCAATTCAAATCACCATTTCACAAAATCTCAAGACAAGGAGAAAGACAGAGAAAACAACTTAGAACTCATGGAGAAGATATGACAAAACTTGGAATTTATATATAAAAGTAAAGTCATACAAACTTCAATAAGTTAATACCACTTCTCTTTAATTCCTCTCCAAGCAAACTACTCAAAGTTCCTCTGAATCTCTTCCTTTCTTTACAGCACACAAAATTCTCCTTTGAAGCAGCAAGAAGGAAGAAATCTCTCAGTTTCCTTCCACTCTTACAATCTCTCAAAGAATTCCTCACAATACTAACCCTAAATTACACTCTCTATACTCTAATGGGCACCACAAACAACAATGATGCAGCAGACACCACGTGGACACCCCGTGGACACGTTTTTCGGCTCCCAAAATGTTTCTCTTAAAGTTGTAGAAGAGTTTTCAAGAGTTGCCTAAGCGTCCCTTCAAAAATCGTCCACATTCAATGCATCTATTGAGAGAACTGACACGCTCACCATCGACAGCCTTCTATAATATTTGATTCCTGATATCTCGGGAAAAACCCACCGTTGGCGCCGTAGAGCTCGTTGTCGGCGCCTAAGTTCAAATCTTCATATTTTGGTCCTTTTTGCTCCAAATTCGCTCCTTTTTGCATCTTTTTACTCCAATGACCATAATTCAACATACATGCAACAAAATATCAAAAATAACTTTATTTAAAGTGCAATATCATCAAAATTAATGTAAAATAAGTATGAAAATCTTAACATATTTTTCTTTGGTCAATAAACTAATCAAATAGATTTGGATTTGGTTGAAATTGAGTTCAGACATGATGAGGTTTAATTTGAATTTAAAATTTGGAGAATTGAATTGGTCATGAAGTTCATATTGGGGGATTTTGGATCACTATTAGGCAATTCACTTGAATTTGAATTTGGATTTTGGAATTAGGTTCAATTGAGCTTGAATTTGATTTCAATTGGGTTATGACAAGAGAAATTTGATTTTAGAATTGAAATTGGGGAAGATTGGAGTCAAATTGGTGGAAATTGGGGGTAATTTAGGGTAATTTGGCTTAAAAGGAAATTTGAGATTTTGGTCAAAATGGGTCCATTTTGTCAAATTAGACCTAACGGATGGTCTCAAATTGGTTAAAGGGTTGTTTGAAATTATTTTAGAAGTTTTGGAAAATTTTGGGCCACTAGGGCACTCTGATAATTTTGACAAATTTGGGGTATTTTGGTAAATATGAACATTTTGGAGTGTTTTTGAGTAATTTTGATGGTATGAAATAGTTTGAAATGATTTTTGAATAAAATTGAGGGATTTGGGTCAACCTTGAATTGTTAGGGTTGTAGGAGAAATTTAGTAATTTTGGGGAAGTTTAGGGCTAAAAGGCCAAAATTTGAAATTTGAAAATTACCCTCATGGTTCCATGAGAGAAAACCCACTTTGGATCCTCCATTTGCTAGTCTTATCCACACTAGCCAAAGGCTAAGGGTATGGGAGTCCACCCACATGAGTCTCCAAAGAGGCAAGGGAACCAAACTTGACATGTTTAGGATAGGGTTAAAGGTTGCAAATGGAAGTGTGAAGTGCAAGTATGGGTGTATTAGACCAAGCCACATCACCGATGGTCAACCCTAAGGTCAGACAGTCCTATGGGGAACCCCTCTTGAGCTTCCTTATATTTGTTCCATCCTACTAAGTGCTATAGGTTAGAACTAACATGTGGAACTCCAATTAGAGCAAAGAAGAATTTAGAATTTCTAATTGTGAGAGCTTCATCACTAGTCTTTTAAAATAGTAAAAAAAATTGTCCTACGGCTAGATCCTAGGCTCCTAAGGAAGAATGACTACAACTCAACAAAAAGTGAGGTCAACATTAATTTAGAGTTTTTCACCAGTTTTTATAGTAGCGATGAATAGATTCTGGCCTCTCACCATCAGATTTCCTACTGTGCCCTCTATATAGGACCTACTAGGGACCCTTATGATGCAAACTCTAAACCAAATTTGGAAAATCACATCACATTACAATTTTACAAAGTACTAATCAAAGTCTATTATAACTACACATGCAAATTTCATACTACCACACTAAACATTTATAACAATAATTAAAAATTATCCAACTGCAAACATAAAATAAAATATAGAATAAAGTGTAAGTATAAACAAACATACATCTATCTCTATCACAAAATCACAAACGAAAAGTACATCAATCACTATCATATATCAAAATCCCATACTATATCCTCGTCTCCCTGGTCAGCAGTTGGATTGGGCTGATACTGAGTATAACGGGGGCATTCAGGAAAAGTAACACAGGCTCACCTTTGTAGTGTTGGGCCTGAGCTTCGTAGTAAGATAACTCGAAGTCAGAATGCCTCTGTAGGTACTCACTATCATAATCATGTCTACGTTCTAATCTCCCAATTCCTTCATTTATTTTCTCTATATTCTCAATTTTTTTCGGATCTTCTCAATGTGGAAGAAATTCAAGGTGAAAATCAAATATTTTTAGGTTAGAGTGAAGCACTTACCGAGAGATGATAAAATTCGGTGTCTAAATGCTTTGAAATCGCCCCAAATCCAAGACCTTCAAGCCCTAAATCGAAATTTTTATTTTTTTAAGAGGATGGGGACGATGAATAGTGGCGGTTGACTGGTCAAAATTACGGTTAAAAGTATTTTTTCAGGATCTCACCATCGACTGGATTGTCAGTGCCGTCGGTGAGATCTATTGAATTAAATAGCATAAGTCTCGGGAAAAATCCGCCGTCGGCGGCGTCGATGGCACTATCAGCACCCAAGGCAAAAATTTCACAGTTTCGATTTGGTCCGAATGCGTTCCAATTTTTTCTATGGATCTAATTTTTATGATAATTCAAGGGTAAACATGAGTAGTAGAGTTCAATACTACCACAAACTAACAATAATGTTAAATAAAACTACTATAATCGCAATAAAAATAAAGATAACTATGGGTTGCCTCCCATAAAGTGCTTGGTTTAACGTCGTCAGCCCGACCT
>NW_018250821.1:0-1033 GCF_001263595.1 Phalaenopsis equestris | reverse complement strand
GTGAACGAAGAGGTTATAGAAGGGTCGGTATGGGAATTCTTTAGTAGAGTCCACTTCTATCAATCTCATCTTTCTCATCAATCGTATCAAACTTCCTTTGATATGTCCAGAGTGATTAAAATGCTCTTTCATCCTCCAGTCTAGATGATCAAAAAAATCAGAGATATTGTCAATTACATTCATAACATTTTGTACCTCTTTTTCTAGTTTCTTGATTCTGCGCAGGATCACTAGTGTCTTGTCTGGAACTAAAGGCTGAATAGGAAGTGAACTCTGAGATGATTGATCCACAATAATGGTCATATCATTCTCATCTTCATTGGCTGGGAACTTCTCAGTTGGGTCCAAAGGTTTCTAAGGTAGAAGTACCTTTTCCCAATTCTCATAAGATACTTGGAACTGACTGCAGAGTAAAAAAAATTGTTGAAGGATGTCCAAGCCCATAAGTTGATCCATGAACGATCAAGCCCAAAATTGACTTTACAATTATCGATCCAATACCACCCAATCCCGATCGACAGTCCCATTTGAATACAGTAATTCAGAATAACACTTTCATTAGTAACCTTACCGACTAATAGTTTTGCAAAAATGAAGAAGTGCCAGTGTTTAGAAACGGGGTTTAGAAGTGTAGCAGAGAAACTAATATACATGTTTTCTCTCATTTCCCAGTCTTCAGTCTCGTTCGCCAAATATTGGTAGACCTCATTCATCAGATTTCTTATTAGGACAAAGTTGGAATAATGGCAGACAGGAACATTCTCTATCATATATAACTCATTAATCCATGCAGGAGTAAAAGTTATCCATCTACCTTGCACATAGACGACTCCCTGGTTGATTTCATGCAAATTAGCATAAAACTCCTTCATCACAGGAACGACAACGGCGGTTGTAGTGTAGCACAACACTTCCCATCATCTTCGCACAATCATCTCTTTAATTGTTATCAAAGGATTGTTCAAAGCCTCAAAACTAATGAACTTTCTCCGGCTGAGCACTCAAAATCTAAGGTTTTCAGTGGGATTGGAAG
>NW_018250820.1:0-539 GCF_001263595.1 Phalaenopsis equestris | reverse complement strand
CTCTTTTAAATGCCAACATTCAGCGTCATAGAGCACTGCAGGTCTTCCACCGTCTTATAAAATTTTCCTTTCAATCTAAGCGGTACTTTTCTATCACACAAAAGGCTGGAAGCATTCCTCCACTTCAACCAACCAACTTGAATTCTACTATTAACATCCTCATAAATATCACCATCGCTTTGAACAACAGATCCGATATATCTAAATCGTTTGCTTCTTTTAATATTTTGGTCATCCAAAGTTACACTTCTGTCACTAGAGCTTCTACTACTAAAATTACATTCCATGCATTCAGTTTTAGTTCTACTCAAATGAAGGCTTTTAGATTTCAATGTAGACCTCCATAATTCAATTTTTGTTGTGCTTTTTCTCTCGTCTTATCCACGAGAAGGATATCATCAGCAAAAACCATACACCAAGGTACATCCTCCTGTAAATGTCCAGTAAGACCATCCATAACTAATGCAAAAAGACTTGGGCTTAAAGCCGATTCCTGTTGTAATACAACTGAAATAGGAAAATATTTGATCAATTCTCCT
>NW_018250819.1:6573-7199 GCF_001263595.1 Phalaenopsis equestris | reverse complement strand
TTTCATTATTGGGTTTAATCTTCTCTGAGGATCCGTTTTAGGTTAATACTGTTCATCTAATAAAATTATGTGCATACAAATTGAAGGACTTATTCCTTTAATATCTGCTAAAGTCCATTCAAAAGCCTTTTTATACTTTTTCAACATCTCTATCAACTTTTGTTGCTGAATTTAAGTTAACTTAGAAGATATAATAACAGACAATGTAGATGACTCTCCTAAAAATACATATTTTAAATGGGCAGGTAATATATTCAATTCAAGTTCAGGTAGTTTAATACTTGAAAGAATAAGATTTTTACTATCATTTTCCAGCTAGTCTAATGCTTCAAATTTGCCCTGAATATAATCTAAATCTTCTTCTTTTACTTCATTTTCAGTATAAAACATTTCTCCTTGTTTTAATTTATCTTCGAATTCATTCTTAAACTGCTAATTACTTAGAAAATCAGCTACCTCCATCCTGAAACATTTATTATATTTTTCTATTGCAGGATATTTCATAGCTTTTGTTATATTAAATTTCACTTTTTGATCATTAACTCTCATCATTAATTCTCATTTTTGCACATCTATTACAGCTCTCCCTGTTGCAAGAAATGGTCTCCCTAAAATAATGGGAATCT
>NW_018250819.1:0-6302 GCF_001263595.1 Phalaenopsis equestris | reverse complement strand
CTTTTAATTTTTTAGGAAGCTTTTTCTGAATAATAACACTACACTCTTCACTAAGTGCAACGGTCTCATGATCTGTAAACTTCATTTTCTTGTTTAATACATCCTTCATAAATTTAACATAACTTGACATTTGTTCCAAAGTTTCAACAAAAGAAATATTTATCGTTAACTTCTTAAGGATTTCCAAAAATTTTGTAAATTGTTTATCTTTATTCTTATGTTTCGGTCTTTGAGGAAACGGAGGTAATGATTTTTCTACAGGGCTCTATGTTTGTTCATTTTCGTGTTTATCATTTTCCATTTCTTCCTTTTCTCATCAACTTCAGTTTCTCTTTGGATCCTTGTTTCAACTTCTTTTCCATTTCGTAATTGAATGACTGATTCTAAAATGAGAATTGAAAGTTAAGGATTAATTTCAAAAGAGAGTCAGAAGTTAAGGACTGAACTCGAAAGGAAAGGAATCAAAAGTTAAGGATTGATTTCAAAATGAGAATTGAAAGTTAAGGATCAATCTCAAAAGAGAGTTGGAAGTTGGGGACCGACCTCGAAAAAAACTAAATCAAAAGTTAAGGACTGATTCTAAAATGAGAATTGAAGGTTAAGGATCAATCTCAAAAGAGAGTCAGAAGTTAAGGACTCGAAGGAAGTGAATCAGAAGTTAGGGACTGATTCTAAAATGAGAATTGAAAGTTAATGATTGATCTCAAAAGAGAGTCGGAAGTTAAAGACTCACCTTGAAAAAAAGAGAGGAATCATAAGTTAATGACTGATTCCAAAATGAGAATTGAAAGTTAATGATTGATCTCAAAAGAGAGTCGGAAGTTAAAGACTCACCTTGAAAAAAAGAGAGGAATCATAAGTTAATGACTGATTCCAAAATGAGAATTGAAAGTTAATGATTGATCTCAAAAGAGAGTCGGAAGTTAATGACTGACCTTGAAAAGAAGTGAATCAGAAGCTAGGGACTGATTCTAAAATTAGAATTGAAAGTTAATGATCAATCTCAAAAGAGAGTTGGAAGTTAAGGACCAACCTCGAAAAAGAGAGGAATCAAAATTTAAGGACTGATTTCATAATGAAAATTGGTGGTATTAAACCCATAAACATGTGTTATGTGAAAAGATTGACATTGGTGAAGAAAATGTGCAAAATTTGTGAGGTTTTGTGCAGAACATGAAATTCCGCGAGAGTGTGAAGAGATTTAGTGCAAACAAAGATAGTCGTGCTGTGCGAGCAAAAAGTAAGAGACCTCGAAATCGAGAGAATCTACTCAACAGATTTATTTTTTTTTCTTGTTGTTTTTATCATGTTTAGTTATCAAAATATGTTTTCAAAAATTTAATTTTAGATGGTTGATTTTTCAAAAGAGAGTTGTTTTGCTGTTTGTTATTTTTATTTAAATTTTATTATTGTCAAATTTTTTTTTGTTCTTTGTTCTTTATAATCTTGAACCGATGCATAGTCCGTGGCTTCTATCCATCGCACACAAAGACAATTGACAAAAAAAAAAATTTGAATGAAACTTCATTAATTTGTTCCAATAAATATTACAGATTGAATGTAGGCCAAAGCCTCAAAAAGTACAATATGTTAACTGCGTCAAAGTACATCCATAAATGTTCCATGCCAAACATATATAATAAGTTGAGCATATCTAATACATATCATATCTGTTGTAATGTAGTGCAGTAAAATGGAAATGAACCCTCTGAATGTCTGTTCCTAGTGTGACAAGCTCCTGATCTAGCAGACCATCTAAGCCATGCTCCAGGACAAGAGTTCCCTTTGCATGTACTTAGAGGTATGATCCAACTTTTTTGTTGCTTTAGATTGTGTAAAATTTAATTAAATATAATCAATTAATATTCATATTCTACGCAAGTATACATATCGTTATCAAGTAATAATGGACTTTATATTTAAGCCCCAAGTATCGATCATACATATTCTACGGGGAATGTTTAAATTAGAAATGACAAATTTGCTAGGAAATTCACAGAAAGTCAATTGAAATCATTGTCAATAATTTCAATTGTATTATCAAATCAAATATATAAAATTTAAAATAGTAAATACCAATCTATTAACTATGTTTATGTAACGGAGATTCTTATGTGAAAAAACATCTTTCCCACTACAATGAAACTATGATAAAATGAGATGAGAAATGTTCATAATATGTATTGTGCCAAATAAGAACAATTTTAATTCTCTATTCTCATACTGTGCATAAAAATTTTTTGGCTAATCTTAGTGTTTAGTTCTTAAATTTGTGGCTTGGCTAGGCTAGGAGGATACTGGCTCCCACTCCAGAGCTTTCGCTTCCCTTCACCTGAAGGCTTGCTCTCGCTTCAGTTTTTAAACACTAAGACGGAATTGAAGATTTTAGTCTGTCACCTTAAAGATTCTCCAATTCTACACCCAACAAAAAATATTTCTCTATTTATTTGCACTTAATTCCATAAATGATGTTCTTTTTTATGGAATCAAATGTGATCCTTACTTTGTTGTAAAACTCATACTCCATTTCCCGGATCATATGCTTCACAACACATTTTAACAATTCAATTGGCCAGATCGAAAAGTAAATTAAGTTCGGAGTTGAAAAATCATCACAATTTATTTGATAATTTAATATTGACACATTCATGTGACACATTCATATATCTCTTCATTTCACCATATCTCAGAGTAGGGAGAAAGATAAAGGGAACTACTCAGAATCCATGAGAAAGAAAGAACAAAACACAAATTTCATATATAAAAGAAAGTTCATACAATACTGATAAACAAATAATACTTATATGAAGACTCTTTCTCAAAGCAAATCCTTTGTAGTCTTTCCTTAGAAATGCAGGAAGAAGGTATCTCTCACTTTTCTCCTTCCCCAACACACGTATAGAAAGTTTCAAATTTAATCTCACCACATAAACTCTAAATTATAAAATAACTAAATCTCACCACAAAAACTCTAAACTATGAAATCAAAATCACTAATTGACTCCAATATGAAAGTGGAATGGAATGACGTGGTGCAAAAAATGAAAGTAGAGGAGTGAAAAACGTAGAGGAACACTTTTTTTTTATGAAATTCGGCCCCAAATATAGCCCAATGTCGGTTCTCCAAGAGGTGCCTCCAAAAACTCTTCAAAAAACCATCCAAATACATCGAACCTTCTAGAAACGGGGTCTGCACCGCCTTTGGCGCCGTCGGTGCTGATTAAAAAATCTTTGTGTTAATTTGTTCTGTGCCATCGATGCTGTCGGCGCTGAGCATTTCTTCAAAAAAGTCTATTTGACTCCAAATTTCATCTTTTTTGCTTTATTTTTTGCTTTAAGCCTTAAAAATCAACAACCTGCAAGAAAATATCAAAATACCTTCCATTAAAGTGCAATATCATCAAAAATAGGTATAAAATATGGGTCTTAAAAATGCATATATTTTTGGTGTATCAGTATACCGTAGAGAAAGTAAGCGGTCAAGTTTTTAGTGTCGTTGTCGGGGAGTCGCAACGGTAGGAAAACTTTTCTGGAGAATTTTAGTTGAATCTGTAAGACTTAGATTTAGAAATTATAGTGTTTATATAGAGTAATTAGTATGTTTTCGTTTTTATTTTAAAAATAGAAGGAATGCTTAATTTATTTATGAATGAAATTACACTTTAAAGGAATGTATTTTTATGTTTTTTGTACATGTATAATAGATAATGCAATTAGAGCGAACTTGAGTGAAATCAGAGTGAAATAACACAATTAGAGCAATGTTGAGTGCAGCATGTGGCGCCTAGGCACCACTTCCTGGCACCTAGGTGCCAGAATCCAATAAAAAAACAGAAAGGGCGGCACCTAGGCGTCGCTTTCTGGTGCCAGAAGTAATTGGAGCAGTTTTCTGGGGGTTATTTAGCGGTTGGGACGATGGAAAGGGCGACTTTTTCCTATTTGAGGACTTGAGGACAAAGTTCTATTGTCTGAAACTCCCCAAAGACTTCAGAAAATTCATATTAGGAGTAGGATTCCACCAATATATAGAGATTTATAAGGGAATTTGATAGCAATTGTAGGGGATTGTATCAACAATTGCAAGGAGTAGTAGAAAACTTCAGTGGAAGGATTTCAAAGAGATTAAAGCTAAGTATTGTATGTTTTGATTGCATTGTAATCCAATAAACGTGTATTTAGTGAACTTGCTTTGCTAAGTAGAGTTTGTTTGATTGTCTTGCGATCATTTGAATCACATATTTAATTTAGATTGCTTTGTCTCATGAAGTATTCTATTGAAATGTAGTAGTTAGATGGATGTGCAAAGTTAGGGAGATAAGTATTTTGGGAGGTTCAAATTAGAGTTTTATGGGTGACAGATGGGACATACAGTTATGGGGAGCCTATATGTGGCTCCAACTTACACTGTTACCAAAAGAAAATAACTTATTAGTGAACTAATTGTATATATAACTCCGGAGAGGGTAGATAGACATATGCTTCTTTTGTCACTAGTTTATTTACATTCTTAAACTTTAAACCTACAACCTAATTAATTATTCATAAGAGAAAAGTACTTTTTATCAATCTTGAATTTCACCTTATTGATTTCTCTTAATAAGCTTTAACATAGGATTAAAATTGCATCTTAGAAGTAGTAATGAAAAAACAACTTTTATCGGCACTCCAAACTAGGAACGTATAGTGGCAGACTATAACTTCACCTAAAGTGATTTCTTCTGTGATTCCCTGTAGGATCGATACTCAGGACTAAAGAAAGTCCTATATTGCTTTAATAATACGTGTACTTGCGTTAATACTTTGTAAATAGTATTTAATCGTGGTAAATTTTGAGTTATATAATTTATAAAATATATTTTTAAATTATAATATTTAAAACCTAAATCACTAGGTATTTCGTAGAGAAAGTAAGCGGTCAAGTTTTGGAGCCGTTGCCGGGGAGTCGGAACTGTAGGAGAATTTTTCTGGAGGATTTTAGTTAAACCTATAAGACTTGGATTTAGAAATTGTTGTGTTTATATAGAGTAATTAGTACAAAAAAAAAAAATACTGTGTTATAAATCTATCCTATTAGTCAAATCTTTAGTATTGAATGCGTATTTCAGGAGCTACAGACCTTGAACCATACGACTTAGAACTAGAGAGAACAGTTAAGAGAATTAGGAAACAAAAAAGATTTTGAAAACTCAATGTAGAAATGGCGGATCAAAATCATGGAAACCAATATATGGATTGTAATGTTAATAGAACTTTGAAGGATTATACAAACCCTACAGTACATGAAATTCACTTAAGTATACAAAATCCCGCTGTAGAGGTAAATACTTTTGAATTTAAGCCTACAATTATTCAGATGGTGCAACATAATCAATTTGGAAGATCTCCATCTGAGGAACCTAACTTACATTTAGCAAGTTTATTAAAACTCTGAGCCACATTTAGGTATAATAGTGTCTCTAATGATGTTGTTAGACTTTGACTTTTTCCCTTTTCACTAAGGGATAAAGCCAAAATATGACAATTCATTAGCATTATGATCTATCAGAACATGGGGAGATTTAGCTCATAAATTTCTTGCCAAGTAATTTCTACCATCCAAAACAACTAAGTTGTGGAATGATATCACATCGTTTAGTCAATATGACGATGAATCAATTTACGAGGCTTGGGAACGATTTAAGAAACTTTTTAAGAAGTTTCCACATCACACATTACCTGATTGGCTTGTTATACAAACCTTCTATAACGGATTAATTGAAGCTTTAAGGGCGATTATCGATGCTGCTGCAGATGGGTTTCTCATGGCCAAAACTTATGAAGAGGCCTATTCTCTCATTGAGGAAATGACCACTAATAACTTTCAATGGCTATCTGAGAGAGTCAACCTCAAGAAAGCAACAAATATTCATGAAGATGATGTACTTGCAATACTAACATCTCAAATTGCAGCTATTGCACGGAAATTAGATCATTACGGGATGAGTCGAAAAAGAAACACAAAAAAAAAAAAAAAGCATAAAATTCGGTTTTCACATGTAATAGTAAAGTTCAAATTCCCCTGAATAGACAATTGGATAAATTCAAACTCAAGATAAATAAGCTTTAGGACTATTCTTTCAAAGATTCATGGTCTGTTAAAGATAGTTGAAGAGAAGAATGATAGAGACATAATCCAGACTTCAGTCACTAAAGAAACAAAAAACATCTGATTTCAATTATATCTTCATGTTAATTAGGGGCATTTACATACATGCTACATAACACTTATGTATTTACATATCTAACAACTACACTTCCATATT